>NC_036867.1:3263427-3283401 GCF_002910315.2 Salvelinus sp. IW2-2015 | reverse complement strand
CTAATCACGTCTTCATTAATCCAGTGCAGACGGCCACCCAGATAATTGTGCTAATCATTATCATAATTGCAGATCACAGAGGCATGATCGGGAAGGTTAGCCGCCGTGTTTAGAGAGCTCACAAAGTCTTGGGCACTGGAAGTGTAATTGCCTTCTGGCTGAGGAATCTGCTGAACTGTTTCAGAAGTTCTATGGGTTTGTGAGATTGGTGAAAAGATGAGGTAACCAGTGGATAATAAAGGGGACACTGTGTATTGATCACTAAGTGAGGTTTCCAGAGGCCCCGTTGGAGATGGCTGGTCTATGCTCGATACTCTTTGTGCTGGCGGGGCCCACCTAATGAGCCACATCTATGGATCGTCACATTCAGAGAAATCGAAGCCAAAGACTACCATTTATCAGCCTGGAAGGAGACCAGTATCTCTAATGGCAAGCCATACCAGGTAGCACTTTTTGAAATCAGATATGGCGTTAAAGATATTCTAGATATAAGAATCTTTCCATATTGGAAATGGTAGCGTATTATAGTCTATAGGCCTACCTGTAAAAACGTTGATGTAGCCTACAATAGTTCTGAGGGACTATAGTTTCACTGTACTGTGAACTTTAGGCTTGGGCAATATCCTGGTATACGGTATTAACTTTATATTTCAAAATACCGACGGGGGTGCACCCCAAATGACAAATACTCCAGTATGGTAAGTTAAGCATATCTTAAAAATAAAGGAGAGCCGCACACTCTAGGAGCTCAGATGCAAAAAGTTAAGCATATCTATAAGAAATGTAAGATGGGTCAAATAAATGATATCCAGCATCAGGGCTCCAGCATTTGGTTTGCTAACTTGCTAGCTAAGTGGCTTGATGTCAAGATCAAGCTTCTTGGTTACAGCAGAGACATTCAATCACCTCCTGGATCAAGATCCCTGTTGCCTAAATTGTTTTGTGTGTAAATAGCTTTGAAATAGCGCCACTTGTTTGCACTTCCAGTAATACCGTATACCCCAGTATGGAACAGAAACGGTATAAATATCTGGATATCGCCCAACACTACTCTGAATCCACAATCTGAGTTAATAGAAGCTGGTATAGAATGACTGTTCACATCGTGTCTGTGTTGTGTCATAGTATGAAAAGTGGAGGCCAATCAGAAATTACATGCGATGTAGTCCACATCTAACAATTTACCTAATCACATACGTCACTTCATGATCCAATATATAGATACAGTAGAGTATATTATTTTTAGGCTTTTACATCCCATTTCTGACTCGGAACAAATCATTTGAACTTGTTCATAATGAATACATTAACACACTACAGGGTATTTTGCTACTGCAGTCCTAGATAGGCCTATCATGCAGTTTTTATCCATTGTGTAAGACTCACGTCTCATCTGAGAAGTCCTTATTAATGTTACCATGTCTTCACCTCCGCTGAAGGACAGTATTTAGTTCAGTTTACCTTATCTATGCTGGAATGTATAACATATTCTCGAGAACTACACTCCCTAGCTGGACTTGACTTTGAGCTAATTAGGAGGAAGACTCCCAACTCTTCAGTACGAGAGGAAATGAGGCTATGGGGATTTTGTTAGGCACACAACCAAAGAATGATTATCTGTGCTTCTATATTAACCCCAAAGGACAAATACTCCTGTGTGGTAAAGTAAACTGTGTAATAACACGTGACTGTGAGGAGGATGGAAGCTCTGGGAGAGAGTTCCCAGACTTAGCCAGAGGGAGCACCTGTGTTGCTGTCCTCAGTACTGTATGTGTCAGTGAGGGCTCATTATATCATCATCACTAGTCATCACCAGTACATTGGACTTTAATGTTCCCCTTAATTGGATTGGCCATCCATTTTGATGGCAAAATTGTTACTTAATTCACAGGTTCCCTTCAGATGGTCTCTCAGGAGTGAAAGTGTAACCTATATTTGAGCGAGAGAACAACTTTTGTCTTAATTTTGCATTTAGACTGCCATGAACGTTATGAGTTATGTTCGGAATTTCTTCCATCTGATCACGCCTTTCTTAACGAACATTTTCATTTGATATGAATATACTATGATGGTTGACAATAAGAAACAGGAAACCGTTCATTTTCATGCGGGTGATTTATGTACAAGTTGACTATCTAAATAGAGCGTTAGATATGTTACTCCATTTTCTCTTCTGTCTGTTTTGTACTTCAGTATGCCTGTTCTGTGGCAGAGCTAGTATAAAAACCAACCTTTCATAGCTAAAAGGTTCAGGATAATGTTTCTATTCATGGGAACCCTCTGATGAAGTCCACATGCTAAAAGATGAATAGGAGAATAAAGGAATTGAGCAAATGGACTGAGAATGAGATTCTTCTCTCGACTGTGACAAAGGCAGGCTTGAAACGACTGCTATTTTGTCCAGTATAATCCATAAAATTAATGTGGGATCTTATTTTCCAACTAAATGGAAAATTGCCACCAAATTGCATGTTCTTTGAGATGGATGACGGCTTATCTTCACAAAATAATTTTCTTGGCCCTCCCAGGCTGTTCCGTAGGTTATTGCCAAGCATTTGTGACCTGCCTGGCCGATACCCTTTGAACATCGTTTTCAGACACATTAGAGTGCATCAGGAATAAATTGAGCCCCTCCTCTCCCCTAGATAGGGAAATTGACCGAGCTAGTTAAGCTTTCTTTAATGCTTTGAGATCACAAAGCCTTAGGCTGCAAGTGTAAAATCGACTTTGAATGTATAAAGAAACTGGTGTGTTCAGGTCCCACTCAGTTGAATAAACACATATGTGTGTGACACAATTAAAGATAATAAGACATGAAAATAGCATTGATGTATTTTCTGTTTATTGCATCCACTCTGTTACTATGTCAAGGAAACACTGTACATTTCCTGTTTCTTAGCAAAGGCATTTCAGCAGTGGTGTAAATTACTTAAGTAAAAATACTTCAAAGTACTACTTAATTAGTTTTTTAGGGTATCAGTACTTTACTATTTATATTTTTGACAACTTTTACTCCACTACATTCCTTAAGAAAATAATGTACTTTTTACTCCATACATTTTCCCTGACATCCAAAAGTACTTGTTACATTTTGAATGCTTATCAGGACAGAAAAATTGTCCAATTTACACACTTATCAAGAGAACATCAGTGGTCATCCCTACTGCCTCTGATTTGCTTCATATAAAGAAGTTGAAATTATTTGTATTTTTACTTTTGATACTTAGGTATATTTAAAACCAAATACATGTAGACTTTTTCTTAACTATTAGGTGACTTTCACTTTTACTTGAGTCAATTTCTATTAAGGTATCTTTACTTTTACTCAAGCATGACAATTGGGTACTTTTTCCACCACTGAATTTCAGTCACAGTAGTTAGGGTTAGGTTAGGGTTAGGGTTACATAGCCCGTTTTATATTATATGGAGTCTCAGGTGGCTGAATTTGATGTATAGCCTCTTCTAAATTGAGTGTAAAGTCATGTTCTGTAGTCCCTACACAATATGTGGGGGAGAAATATATTTGTCCAAACCTGTGGTGAATTCCACAGTATTAATACAATGATGGTCATGAATAAAATAGAGGATAAACTAATACAATTTACAAAACTGGCAATACAAAGTTTGAGGCAATACTGCCGTGGAAAGAGGACTTTATGGTTTTGCGTTATTGATGCTGCCTCCTATACACAACTCCTACAAAGTTTCAGACATCGCAACTGTTCAGAATAATAAGCTCATGAAGCTATGCACGCCATGGCACACTGGCAGCTTTGAATGCAGGAGAACATTCTCCATCAGATGGGCTTCACAATACCCAGAACAGCACTGTTCTCCCATCTCTCACTGCACGAGTTAATACACAGTGAACGTTACCATTGCAGACTCTCAATCCAGACCAGAATTCATTCAGTGATTATTGAAAACTCCCCCTACTTTCATTCAATATAGCTGGAAGGTACACAGAGATGAACTGATATTGTCGACAGGCTGGGAAGCATCAGAGTAGCTTTCATAGGAGATTTCAGGTTCATATGGAGGGAGAGGTTCCAGTGTAGCTAGCATTCTTCTCTAGAGTAACACATCTTTCTCAAGGCGGTTGAATATTGATTAAACTACAACCTGTCAGTGAAGTTCGCTGCTCATAGTACCTGATGCTGGGAAGTCTGTATTTCTACCTCCTCTTGTTTATTTGGTGTTTATTAGATTGCACAAATGCTGTACAATTCTTAGTATGAGAAAAAAAAACTTTCTACTGATCAGAGATGGAAATATATTTCTTCTTTCAGATAACCTGGCTGACCAATATCTTCTAGCCGTTAAAAATGTCACTCCGTTTTGGCTGTGTTATCGTTCGTCACCGAAAATCAATTTAACCTAGTGACAGTCACATGTTGACTCAAGCATGCAAAAGCGATATGCTTTAAAATGTATTTGCAAGTTCAATCATGTTCTACCAATTGGCAAAGTATTTTAAAAAATGTACTACTAAACACAGTAAACATCTGATTCTGACTTTCACGGGAGAGCATATCCATGGAAAAATAGTACTAGGGGACTGACTCCATCCCGCAGTCATAATTATCTCAAATTAAAAGACTTCAAATTGTCTTGCAGTGTTGGATCATCCTAGCCCTGCAAGCGTTTTTGTATATTGATGTTTGTTTAGTCAGCTGTGACTACCCACGGGCTGTTTACAATACAACGCTCATGCTTTGTCACAGCAGAAGCCCTGCACTCGTTACTGGTGTGAAGCAAGGCCCAGGCACTCCGGCAGTACTGCCCAGGGTAAAGTCTCAATTGATAAACATGACCCAGACCAGAATGCACCCCCTCTATTCTCTCGGTCTTTGATCTCTCTGCTTCTCTGTTGCCTACTGAAGCTGAGAGGTGAAGATCTTATCAAGTAGTTGTTTTCTTCTGTTTGAGGAATATGTCTAAAGCTGTGGAGTCTGCTGTGACTTAAGTGTCTTTCTTCATGTGTGTTATGAATAATTTTGTGTGTGTGTGTGCCAACCCTGATGTGTTACAATTGAATGCTACTGTGTCGGTGTTATGGTGAGTGCAGGTCTATTATATTGGGTCTAATGTAAAATCCCTAATCTGTTCTCCAAAACATTGTGATGTTTATCCTCTCATATTGGCACAATCATCCTCAGTGGTCCTTTAACTGTACGCAGTGGGCAATCAAGGTTTCCCCTATATATAAATAAGACACTTCTGTATATAATTTTCAATACATTTGCTAACATTTCTAAAAACACGTTTTTGCTTTGTCATTATGAGGTATTGTGTGTAAATTTATGAGGATTTTTTAAATTTAATTCATTTTAGAATAAGGCTGTAACGTAACAAGATATGGAAAAATTCAATGGGTCTGAATACTTTCCCTAATCTGTTCTCCAGAACAGTGTGATATTTATCCTCTCATATTGGCAAAATCATACTCAGTGCTCCTTTAACTGTACGCAGTGGGCGATCAGGGTTTCCCTTATATTTAAATCCTTGCCGCCACTCCAAAAAATGTGATACAAAAATAGCAATTCAGGATGGTAAAATATTTGCAGTGCAAATTTAAACGACTAAAACCAGATATAAAATATGTAGAAAAGATAATGGGCTGTGTAGTGGAGGGCTAAAGGACTGTGTTATTCTAAGGTTTCTGGTATGGGCGTGTTCGCCTCGGCATCGGTCAGAACGCATTGATGGGAAGACAGTTAATGGTTGGCTTGTAGTTTACTTGAAGATAGACAGTATGTAACAGCACAGTATGTACAGTGCCTTCAGAAAGCATTCATACCCTTTGACTTTTTCCGCATTTTGTTGTGTTACAGCATGAATTTAAGGGTTGTAAAGCTCTTAGAGACTTACCCAGAAAGACTTCCAGCTGTAATCGCTGCCAAACGCAAAGTGTTGACTCAGGGGTGTGAATACCTATGTAAATTAGATATACATTTCTAAAAACAGGTTTTTGCTTTGTCATTATGAGGTGTTTTGTGTAGATTGGGGTGGATTTTTTTTTGTGGGAAAAAACGATTTAATCCATTATGGATTAAGGCTGTAACGTAACGTGTCACGTAAAGTGGAAAAAGTCAAGGGATTTGAATACTTTCGGAATTCGGAAATAATCAGACCCCTTTTTTGCAAATGTATGAAGTAGAGGTCGACCGATTAATCGGAATGGCCGATTAATCGGGGCCGATTTCAAGTTTTCATAACAATCGGAAATCGGTAATTTTTGGGCGCCGATTTTATTATTATTATTATATTATTTTTTAAATACACCTTTATTTAATCTTTATTTAACTAGGCAAGTCAGTTAAGAACACATTCTTATTTTCAATGACGGCCTAGGAACGTTCTGGCTCGTTCAGGGGCAGAACGACAGATTTTTAACCTTGTCAGCTCGGGTGATCCAATCTTGCAACCGTACAGTTAACTAGTCCAATGCTCTAACACCTGATTACATTGCACTCCACGAGGAGCCTGCCTGTTACGCGAATGCAGTAAGCTAAGGTAAATTGCTAGCTAGCATTAAACTTATCTTATAAAAAACAATCAATCAATGACTGTCATTGCTCCAATGTTTACTTAACCATAAACATCAATGCCTTTCTTAAAATCAATGCACAAGTATATATTTTTAAAACTGCATATTTAGCTAAAAGAAATCCAGGTTAGCAGGCAATATTAACCAGGTGAAAATTGTGTCATTTCTCTTGCGTTCATTGCACGCAGAGGTAGGGTATATGCAACAGTTTGGGCCGCCTGGCTCTTTTGCGAACTAATTTGCCAGAATTGTACGTAATTATGACATAACATTGAAGGTTGTGCAATGTAACAGGAATATTTAGACTCATGGATGCCACCCGTTAGATAAAATACGGAACGGAATAAACGTTTTGTTTTCGAGGTGATAGTTTCCGGATTAGCAAAGGTATATGGTTTAGAGAGAAATAGTCGACGCGTTATAATTCCTGTAATAACTTGCGCTGAACTTGAAAGGGTTCCTTCGTTATTTTACCGTTCATGTCTTCCATAGAGAATGTCTTGATCTACTTCAAATAAGGTCTGTGTTTCGCGGAGGAGCAGACTGACAGGGGACCATGCAGACAAGCTCTGCTTTCTGCACTACAACCCAAAACTTCTTAACTGGGAATATTGAAGACCGATGAAAGCTGGTGGTTCGTTTTAACATATGTTCTCATGTTATTTGAGACTAAATTGATTTTATTATGTTTATGTATTTATGTATTATATTAAGTTAAAATAAAAGTGTTCATTGTTCATTCAGTATTGTTGCAATTGTCATTATTACAAAAATGTGTGGTGTGTATGATATATATTATATATAATATATATATATATTATATATATATATATATATATATTATATAATATATATTATAATATATATATAATATATATAAATACATATATATATATATATATTTTTTTTTTTATCGGTATCGGCTTTTTTTGTCCTCCAATAATCGGTATCGGTATCGGCGTTGAAAAATCATAATTGGTCGACCTCTAGTAAGAGAATAAAAAACTGAAACATCACATTTACGTAAGTATTCAGACCCTTTACTCAGTACTTTGTTGAAGCACCTTTGGCAGCGATTAGAGCCTTAAGTTTTCTTGGGTATGAGTTTCTCCCATTCTTCTCCGCAGATCCTCTCAAGCTCTGTCAGGTTGGATGTGGAGCATAGCTGAACAGCTATTTTCAAGTCTCTCCAGAGATGTTCGATCGGGTTCAAGTCTGGGCTCTGGCTGGGCCACTCAAGACATTCAGAGACTTGTCCCGAAGCCACTCCTGCATTGTCTTGGCAGTGTGCTTAGGGTCGTTGTCCTGTTGGAAGGTGAACCTTCACCCCAGTCTGAGGTCCTGAGGACTCTGGAGCAGGTTTTCATCAAGGATCTCTCCGTACTTTGCTCCGTTCATCTTTCCCTCGATCCTGATTAGTCTCCCAGTCCCTGCCTCTGAAAAACATCACCACAGCACGATGCTGCCACCACCATGCTTCACCGTAGGGATGGTGCCAGGTTTCCTCCAGACATGATACTTGGCATTCAGGCCGAAGAGTTCAATCTTGGTTTCATCAGACTAGAGAATCTTGTTTCTCATGGTCTGACAGTCCTATGTGCCTTTATCTAGTGGCTTCCATCTGGCCACTCTACCATAAAGGCCTGATTGGTGGAGTCCTGCAAGATGGTTGTCCTTCTGGAAGGTTCTCCCATCTCCACAGAGGGAACTCTGGACCTCTGTCAGAGTGACCATTGGTTCTTGGTCACCTCCCTGATCAAGGCCCTTCTCCCCGACTGCTCAGTTTGGCCGGGCGGCCAGCTCTAGGAAGAGTCTTGGTGGTTTCAAGCTTCTTCCATTTAAGAATGATGGAGCGCACTGTGTTCTTGGGGACCTTCAATGCTGCAGACATTTTTTGTACCCTCCCAAGATCTGTGCCTCGACACAATCCTGTCTCGGAGCTCTACGAACAATTCCTTTGACCTCATGGCTTGGTTTTTGCTCTGACATGCACTGTCAACTGTAGGACCTTATATAGACAAGTGTGTGTGCCTTTCCAAATCACCGGAAACACTCGAGGCTGTAATCACTGCCAAAGGTGCTTCAACAAAGCACTGAGTAAAGGATCTGAATACTTATGTAAATGTTATATTTCAGATTTTTATTTAATACATTTGCTAAATGTCCTAAAAAACATTTTTTGCGTTGTCATTATGGGTTATTGATGAGGGGAAAAACCTATTTAATCAATTTTAGAATAAGGCTGTAACGTAACAAAATGTGGAAAATTCAAGGTGTCTGAATACTTCCGAATGCACTGTATATTTGTAGCATTTGGGTTTTTCAATTAGGTAAATGCAGATGGGCAACCCAATGCTTCAACTATGCTGCATCAGTTGGGCTATGGTTATAATGCTTTTAAAGTGGAAATTATATTTCAGATGGTGTCAACATCATTTAATTTTCACTCATTTTGGAGTATAATGTCCTTTTAAGCAAAAGTTGATAAAACGAGATTGCTCAATGGCAGGGATACAGTATGTCTGGCTGGCGTCCTACTGTATCCTACATCCTAAAGCGGTCTACTCAGGCTGGATAGAACTAAAACAGTATGGCACTTGTAGTGTGTTTGTGGTGGTTCTGTGGAATCCGTGTTGTTTACACCGCAGTCCACTAACTCCTCCCGCCTGGCGTGACGAGCCCTCGGCAGTGACCCCTGCGAAAGCACCCCCGTTTCGCCAGAGTGCCACCGGGGATTGTGGGAAAACAGGTTGCTGGTTTTAATGAGTGTGTGTAATGGGTGGTGTGGTAAAAAGCCCCCTGCTGTTCCTCTTCTCTCCAGGCTAATGATGTCTGCCACTCCATTCAATTAAGGAGGGAAAGAGGTCACTAAAAGGCTTACCTCGTAGACCAGCCCACTCTGTTCCAGAGCGTGGTTGTGTGTCTGTTGTGGTGGTGGGGGGGGGGGGGGGGTCTATTGATTAAGACCTTAGCCACAGATCCTCTCTGCACGGCCTCTGCTCAGGACTTTGTACCCCCCCTACCGTAAACTAATTAGAAAGTTATTAATGCAGCTAATGTTTTAGGCTTTCAATGACCTTTTAAAAGACTCCTCTAGCTTGGTTGTTTTTGTTTATTGGACTTGAACTATAGAAATGTCCAACTTTCTTTTCATCTTTGTTTCAGTTTTTTTGGATGTAAGCCAATGTTTCATGTTGTTGTTGATGTTGCTGCTGCTGTTCAGGTATAAGCCTCAATAAATTTATGAGGACAGATCTATTCAGTGCTACCACTATCAATCATAATTGTACTGGCATAATCATTTTTTTCCAAAATCATCAATAATAAGGATTATTATTGGTGCAAAAAGGGGAAGGCTGAAAACCCTTTTCTCATTCCACTCACTCCATACCCAGCAGGGACCGTTTGTCAAATTGATACTTTAACATTTTATTTTGCACTTAAGACAATATTAAACCTTGAATATATAATTCATTTGTTTTCTCCCAAAACATGGCTCAAGGTTGCACCATAATTTGAAATCATTTTTCGAACAAAAAGCCTCTTGACGGCGTTCACCCACCAAAGTTACCAATATTCCGAAAGCTCATTTTTTATCTGTCACATTCGTTTGCCAGTGATGGCCGCTGACACCTTGCCTCATTGAGAACCCCCCACACACACACATCTCCTCCATTCCTCCTCCTGGCTTTTGCTCATGGCGATTCTACTTGAGAATTTGTGGTGTTTCCGTAGTCCACACTTGTCCTTGACTGACCCATCCATTTTAGTTATCCACCTTTCTCTCCCCCTCCCTCCCTCCCTCCTTCCTTCCATTCTCTTTTATTAGTTATTTGTGTAAATTTTTCTCACTTCCTCTTCCCCCCTACTATTTATACTAATAGACAGTATCACTCCATTATCTCTCTCCCTTACCCACTTCTCATTTCTTTCTCCCTTTGCTTCTCTTGCTCTCCACAACCTTTCTCTTGTTCACTCACCTTGTTCACTCTCCTTTCCTGATTTTCTATCTCCTCTATTTCTCTTTCTGATCGTGTGTTTCTCTCTGTCTGTTTTGTCTGACCAGGAGCTGGTGGGGAGTAACCCTCCTCAGAGGAACTGGAAGGGAATTGCGATCGCCCTGTTGGTCATTCTGGTCATCTGCTCCCTGATCGTCACCTCGGTCATCCTGCTGACACCAGGTAGGTGGGGAGTGGTAAGGAGGGGAGGGAAGACTCCCGTACGATATGGTATAAAAGGAAAAAACACAACAATACACGTGTTGAACAATACACGTGTTGTTGTACAGGGTCAGCCATAGTAGTATGGCGCCCCTGGAGCAAATTAGGGTTAAGTGCCTTGCTCAAGAGCACATCGACAGATTCTTTCTAACATGCACCCTGGGTCACAATGTCTTACATGTCTCAGAGTATTGCTCTGATAGGTGCAGTGCAGTTGCCTTGTACTCTCCCGTAACCACAAAACATATTCACTGCATGTAGTTGGAGAGTCCTGCGTATGTGCACTTTCTCACAAACACTTACACAAACACAATTTACAGTGTTACATATAGTGCCCCAGTCTCTCACAGGTATACTTATAAAACCGTCACACACAGTAGCATATATTTATACCCAGACCCTCACTGGCATAGCACAAACCCCCGCAGCCCCTGCAAGATCTATTCAATTATTATTATTATTGGGGAGGGGGGAGTTCGGCCCCCCAGATAGCATATGAAAACTTCACAAGCCATGATTTTTAGGGGGAATTACAGGAAATTATCTTTAAAACTGCTACATTTTCTCTCAGCCTCATGGCAAAATGTGAAGATTAGCAGGAAATTAGCTCTAAAACGGCAACATTTTCTATGCCTTACAACTCAAACTGAATTCTTACGTAACTCTATGTTCACTACATACTTCAGTCTGAGACTGCCAACATTGAAGTTGTTTGTGGTGATGTCAAAATGAGGGGTGTTGTACAAAACAAAAGTATGAGCAATTGGATCATCTCTAACCAATCAGAGTAAGCCAATGACACATTTTCAAAAGGCCGCTTTACCCACGTGTGTTATTGGTCTGGCACAACCCATCGGTTTCTGGGACCAATCAGAACGGTTAGAATGTGTTTGCATTCTAGAAATCGTCGGGGAGGTACTCAGAACCAGACTCATTGCGGAGAAGAAGCTAACGTCCGTGGGCGTGGCGTAGCGTTTGGCCGGAGCAAGAACTTTGGGTAGCCAGGCAAGTATTTTCTCTCAGCCTCATGGGAAAATACGTAAAATAACATGAGATTAGCTATAAAATGGCAAATGTTTCTCTCTGCCCGATGGCAAAGGAAAAGATCCCCAAAAAAATGAATAGTCATATTTTTTTGCGAGCGCCGCACAAAACTGCGCTACGCCTCTGCGGACTTGCTTCTATACTTGCTTCTATCCTTTTAATTCCAAGATGGCATAGCAGTCAGACGTCATTTGTCCTCGTCTTGTCGTGTCACGTGTATATATATATTTACATATTTTCTTCGCATATCTTTTTATATATATTATTTTTTTCTTCTAAAAACTCAACTTTAAAACACTCCTGCAACCCGCCTCACCAATTAAAAAAAATATATATATATTATTCACCTCAAATCTGAAATCCACAACAGAAGCTAGCCAGTTCACTGGCTAACGTTAGTATTCAGCTAACCACGGTTGGCAGTCATCAGCTATCCTTTAGCTCGAAAAGCTATCGCCAGTTTTGTACAACGCGACTCAGACCAGAGCATACCGGACCTATTTTCTCTCCATATCCCCGGATTTCTACCGCAAGCTCAGTGTCACGCCCTGACTATAGATTGCTTTGTATGTTTCTATTTTTTGTTTGGTCAGGTTGTGATGTGGGTGGGCATTCTATATTTGTATGTCTATTTCTTTGTGTTTGGCCGTGTGTGGTTCTCAATCAGAGGCAGCTGTCTATCGTTGTCTCTGATTGAGAACCATATTTAGGTAGCCTGTTTTCCCACCGAGTTGTGGGTGATTATTTTCTGTTTAGTGTGTGTCGTCACCTTACAGAACTGTTCGTTTGTCGTCTTTTGTTGTTTTGTTTAGTGTTCAGTTTATTTGATTTAAAATATGAACACTTACCACGCTGCACCTTGGTCCTCTTCTCCTTCTCCCGACGACGTCCGTTACACTCTGGACATTTACACCTGGATCTTGCAGCTAGCTAGCTGCTATCCGAGTGACTATTGGCTTACGTCGGTCTCGGAGCAAACATCAATTATAGTTAGCCAGCTGAAGAGTTCCATCAGCCACTCCTGGGCTACAATCACCTATCCGGACCCGTTTTACTGCCGATACGGAGCCCCACCGGGCCTTCACGACTGGACTACCGACGTTATCTGCCCGATGGAGTTATCCAAATGGCCCCTCCTTCGCGACGTAACCTGAACGCCTATCTGCGGCCCGCTAATCGTTAGTTGTCTTATCGGCTGCTATCTGAATAGGTCTATCGGACTATTTTCTTGGGTCACTATAACTATATCTATTTTGCCAATTGGATTGTTCCCCTCTACCACACTGAACCCCACTAATCTACCGACGGAAACGCATGAGGTGGCTAAAAACAGACCTCCATCCTCTGCCAGCTTGCTACCCATGGCCCGGCTAGCTGTCTGAATCGCCGTGACCACAACCAACCTCACTACTCACTGGACCCTTATGATCACTCGGCTAAGCATGCCTCTCCTTAATGTKAATATGCCTTGTCCATTGCTGTTCTGGTTAGTGTTTATTGGCTTATTTCACTGTAGAGCCTCTAGCCCTGCTCATTATACCTTATCCAACCTTTCAGTTCCACCACCCACACATGCGATGACATCACCTGGTTTCAATGATGTTTCTAGAGACAATATCTCTCTCATTATCACTCAATACCTAGGTTTACCTCCACTGTATTCACATCCTACCATACCTTTGTCTGTACATTATACCTTGAAGCTATTTTATCGCCCCCAGAAACCTGCTCCTTTTACTCTCTGTTCCAGACGTCCTAGACGACCAATTCTCATAGATTTTAGCCGTACCCTTGTCCTACTCCTCCTCTGTTCCTCTGGTGATGTAGAGGTGAATCCAGGCCCTGCAGTGCCTAGCTCCACTCCTATTCCCCTATTCTCTTTTGATGACTTCTGTAACCGTAATAGCCTTGGTTTCATGCATGTTAACATTAGAAGCCTCCTCCCTAAGTTTGTTTTATTCAATGCTTTAGCACACTCTGCCAACCCGGATGTCTTAGCCGTGTCTGAATCCTGGCTTAGGAAGACCACCAAAAATTCTGAAATCTCCATCCCTAACTACAACATTTTCAGACAAGATAGAACGGCCAAAAGGGGCGGTGTTGCAATCTACTGCAGAGATAGCCTGCAGAGTTCTGTCCTACTATCCAGATCTGTACCCAAACAATTTGAACTTCTACTTTTAAAAATCCACCTCTCTATAAACAGGTCTCTCACCGTTGCCGCCTGCTATAGACCACCCTCTGCCGCCAGCTGTGCTCTGGACACCATATGTGAACTGATTGCCCCCCATCTATCTTCAGAGCTCGTGCTGCTAGGTGACCTAAACTGGGACATGCTTAACACCCCAGCCATCCTACAATCTAAGCTTGATGCCCTCAATCTCACACAAATTATCAATGAACCTACCAGGTACCACCCCAAAGCCGTAAACACGGGCACCCTCATAGATATCATCTTAACCAACTTGCCCTCTAAATACACCTCTGCTGTTTTCAACCAAGATCTCAGCGATCACTGCCTCATTGCCTGCAGCCGTAATGGGTCAGCGGTCAAACGACCTCCACTCATCACTGTCAAACGCTCCCTGAAACATTTCAGCGAGCAGGCCTTTCTAATCGACCTGGCCCGGGTATCCTGGAAGGATATTGACCTAATCCCGTCAGTAGAGGATGCCTGTTTTTTTTTTTAAATGCCTTCCTCACCATCTTAACTTCTCTAGGGTAGGTGAGACGCTAACGTCCCACCAGGCCAACATCCGGTGAAACTGCAGAGAGCTAACATTTTAAATACATCATTCGTTGCATTAAACATTCTTGTAAATACATGTATCTTACATCATTTAAAAGATGAACGTCTTATTAATCCAGCCGCTGTGTCAGATTTCAAAAAGGTTTACTGCAAAAGCAAACATGCGATTTTCTGAGGACGGCACCCCACATACACAAGTATTACTAGCATTTTCCAACCAAGCATTAGCGTCACGAAAGTCAGAAATAACATGAAAATAAATCGCTACCATTGAAGATCTTCCTCTGGTGGCAATGCCAAGTGTCCTAACTGCACAGTGAATGTTCGTTTTGTTTGATAAAATACATTTTTATAGCCTAACACGAAACATTTGTAAACCGGTTGCGTTGTGATTTCCCTCTAATTCAACTTTGGACGAAGCATTCATGGTAATTACACACACTAAACAAATGTTTATCCAGTCATGGTTGGTTTCATTGCAATCCTCTGGTTGTTACTAACACAACCATACATGATGGCTCTTTTCCCGGGACGTATTGACCGAAACAAACCGATTTGAAGACACCAATCAATGACCTCATTGCGCACCAATGGTAGGACCGGTCTATCGTTGATTGACTGTATTTTGGCCCAATGACCACTGATCATCTTGAAATCTAGCTTTGAGGATAGCCAATGAGCTGAGGTAAACGACAATATGTAATGGTTATATGTTTGAAGACCAGCCTTTGTCGTAAACTCTGGCGTAAAAGAGGTTCATTCGCCATTGCAAATCCTACTTGACGGAGCCACGAGTGTTACGCATAGTAGTACATATTCAATAGCATTTTCAACAAGTTTATATATTTAAATTATGGTGAATAAATCAGGAAAAGCTCAAACAAAGTCTAGGTATACAGATTTAACCCAAATTATAGAGGAAATTGATAGAGACAGCCCCCCATCTCACAGCTAGCCTTCAGGGAGCTGCTCATCCAAGAGCTTGCTAGCTACAGCAAGTCCACTGCAGCACCTTCTGCTCCAACCAGTGGTGTTCACCTGCCCAAATTCATCTCTGCAGGCATGAATGTGCCTCAGGGCAAAAAGGGCACAGTAGGGAGACGTCATTGTGCCCTTTGTCACAGGAAATGCCCCATCACCTGCACCACCTGTTCAGTAAGCCTCTGCTTTACAGCAGAAAGAGACTGCTATGGGCCATGGCACCAGCAGCACAATATTGTGTAGAGGACTGAGGGTCTTCACAATATTTATCTATTTATTTATTTATAAAATATACAATATTGTAAATAGAAAATGTGTAAATAGTTACCCTTGTTATTTGTTTGTTTATTATTATTTATTTATTTTATTATTATTTTCATATATATATATATATATATTATGTTGGTGTGTGTTAGAATAGCATTTATGTATTTTGTATATAGTTATTTCCTTCAAAATGTATCACTGTACCAATTCGGCCACTTGGGTACATTTGGGTACATTTGTGTGGGACACCTGCGTGACTTCATGCTCAATGTCATGTAGCTCACTCATTTTTTAAGTTATCTGTCTAAAACTTTGCTCAGCTATTGTTGCCATCTTATGTTCTTCATTCAAATTATCCACAGCATCCTATCTGTATGTTTGGCTGTTCTTGGTCATTTGAAAAATGATGCAGCAACAATAAAAAACAGAAAACGTATGTTTATTTCCTTGTATTTTCTTCTACCAGATCTATTGTGTTATATTCTCCTACATTCAATTCACATTTCCACAAAATTCAGAGTGTTTCCTTTCAAATGATACCAAGAATATGAATTATCTTTGCCGCTGGGCCTGAGCTACAGGCAGTTAGATTAGGGTATGTCTTTAGGCGGAAATTGAGAAGAAGCGGGGGTACCCCAAAGAAGTTAAATAAGCATGCCCCATTCAAGAAATGTAGAACCAGGAACAGATATAGCCCATGGTTCTCTCCAGACCTGACTGCCCTTAACCAACACAAAAACATCCTATGGCGTTCGGCATTAGCATTGAACAGCCCCCGTGATATGCAACTTTTCAGGGAAGTTAGAAACCAATATACACAGGCAGTTAGAAAAGCCAAGGCTWGCTTTTTCAAGCAGAAATTTGCTTCCTGCAACACAAACTCAAAAAAGTTCTGGGACACTAAAGTCCATGGAGAATATGAACACCTCCTCCCAGCTGCCCACTGCACTGAAGATAGGAAACTCTGTCACCACAGATAAATCCACTATAATTGAGAATTTCAATAAGCATTTTTCTACGGCTGGCCATGCTTTCCACCTGGCTACACCTACCCCGGTCAACAGCAATGCACCTCCCACAGAAACTCGCCCAAGCCTTCCCCATTTCTCCTTCTCCCAAATCCAGTCAGCTGATGTTCTGAAAGAGCTGCAAAATCTGGACCCCTACAAATCAGCCGGGCTAGACAATTTGGACCCTTTCTTTCTCAAATTATCTCCCGAAATTGTTGCAACCCCTATTACTAGCCTGTTCAACCTCTCTTTCGTGTCGTCTGAGATTCCCAAAGATTGGAAAGCAGCTGCGGTCATCCCCCTCTTCAAAGGGGGGGACACTCTTGACTGTAATTTAGCTTTATAAAAATATGTTCATTTGGATGTCAAATCCCATGTGGAACTGGCTAATCACATTGTTAATCACTAACACTCATTACCCATGTAGGGCTGCTGTGTTCTTTTAATTACTTCTACTGGTGGAGGTCTTTACAGTCAACATGTGGGCATACTGTATTTCCTATCAGTTTTATCTGGACTTTTGAATCCTTGATTTAGCATCCTAAAATATACTATATGTAACGGCTGTCAATGTCGTTCTCCTCCTCAGACGAGGAGGAGCATGGATCGGACCAAGATGCGGAGTAGGAGGTATTCATGATTTTAATGACAAAACCAACAAACACTACAAATTAACAAAACAACAAACGTGACTAACCTGCAACAGTCCTGTGAGGCCCAAACGCTAACACAGGAAACAAACACCCACAAAACACCAGTGAAACCCTGGCTGCCTTAGTATGACTCTCAATCAGAGACAAACGATACACACCTGTCTCTAATTGAGAATCATACCAGGCCCGAACACAAAACCCAACATAGAAATACAAAACATAGACTGCCCACCCAACACTCACGCCCTGACCAATAAAGACATACAAAACAAGAGAAAAACAGGTCAGAACGTGACATAACCCCCCCCTTAGGTGCGAACTCCCGGGCGTACCAGCACAAAGTCTAGGGAGGGTCTGGGTGGGCATCTGACCACGGTGGTGGCTCAGGCTCTGGGCGAGGTCCCCACCCCACCATAGTCACTCCCCGCTTCCGTATCCCCCTACCAATGACCACCCTCCAACTCAACCCACCTAAATGAAGGGGCAGCATCGGATAAGGGGCAGCAGCTCCGGGATAAGGAGCAGCAGCTCCGGGATAAGGGCAGCAGCTCCGGGATAAGGGGCAGCAGCTCCGGATAAGGGCAGCAGCTCCGGACTGAGTGGCAGCTCATGACTGGGTTGCAGCTCATGACTGGTGGCAGCTCATGACTGTAGGGCAGCTCATGACTGGAGGGCAGCTCATGACTGGAGGGCAGCTCATGACTGGAGGCAGCAACTGGAGGGCAGCTCATGACTGGAGGGCAGCCTCATGACTGGAGGGCAGCTCATGACTGTCTGGCGGTCTCTGGCAGCTCCTGACTGGCCTGGCGTCTCTGGCAGCTCCTGACTGGCTGGCGTCTCTGGCAGCTCCTGACTGGCTGGCGTCTCTGGCAAGCTCCTGACTGGCTGACGGCTCTGGCAGCTCCTGACTGGCTGGCGTCTCTGGCGGCTCCTGACTGGCTGACGGCTCTTGCGGCTCCTGACTGACGGGCGGCTCCTAACTGACGGACGGCTCTAGCGGCTCGGGACAGACGGGCGGCTCTAATGGCTCGTGGCAGACGGACGGCTCAGATGGCGCTTGGCAGACGGATGGCTCAGACGGCGCTGGGCAGACGGATGGCTCAGACGGCGCTGGGCAGACGGATGGCTCAGACGGCGGCTGGGCAGACGGATGGCTCAGACGGCGCTGGGCAGACGGATGGCTCAGACGGCGTTGGGCAGACGGATGGCTCAGACGGCGTTGGGCAGACGAGAATGGCTCAGACGGCGTTGGGCAGACAGATGGCTCAGACGGCGTTGGGCAGACGGATGGCTCAGACGGCGTTGGGCAGACGGATGCTCAACGGCGTTGGGCAGACGGATGGCTCAGACGGCGTTGGGCAGACGGATGGCTCAGACGGCGTTGGGGCAGACGGAGGGCTCAGACGGCGTTGGCGACGGATGGCTCAGACGGCGCTGGGCAGACAGATGGCTCAGACGGCGCTGGGCAGCCGGGCAGTTCAGGCACCGCTGGGCAGACGGCAGACTCTGGCCGGCTGAGACGCACAATAGGCCTGATGCGTTGGTGCCGGAACTGGAGGTACCGGCTGAGGGCACGCACCTCAGGGCGAGTGCGGAGAGGAGGAACAGGGCTCTGGAGATGCACTGGAAGCCTGGTGCGTGGTGTAGGCACATGGTGGTACTGGGCTGGGGCGGGAAGGTGGCGCCGGATATGCCGGACCGTGAAGAGAGGACACGCGCTCTTGAGCACCGAGCCTCTCCAACCTTACCAGGTTGAATGGTCCCCGTAGCCCTGCCAGTGTCGGCGAGGTGGAATTGCCCGCACTGGGCTATGCAGGCGAACCGGGGACACCCACCTGTAAGGCTGGTGCCATGTACGCCGGCCCGAGGAGACGTACTGGAGGCCAGATACGTTGGGCCGGCTTCATGACATCCGGCTCGATGCCCAACCTAGCCCTCCCAGTGCGGCAAGGTGGAATAGCCCGCACTGGGGAACAGAACTCCCTTTAGCCCCCTCCAATAAATTTTGGGTGAGCCTCTCGGGTTTCCAGCCACTCTGCCTTGCAAGCGCCTCATAATGCCGCCTCTCCGCTTTCGCTGCCTCCAGCTCCGCTTTGGGGCGGCGACACTCCACTGGCTGTGCCCAGGGTCCTTTACCGTCTAGGATTCTCCTCCCAAGTCCATTCCTCTTCTCTCCATTGCTTTGGTTCTTGCCGTCCTTCTCCAATCCGCTTGGTCCTGGTTTGGTGGGTGTTTCTGTAACGGCTGTCAATGTCGTTCTCCTCCTCAGACGAGGAGGAGCATGGATCGGACCAAGATGCGGAGTAGGAGGTATTCATGATTTTAATGACAAACCAACAAACACTACAAATTAACAAAACAACAAACGTGACTAACCTGCAACAGTCCTGTGAGGCCCAAACGCTAACACAGGAAACAAACACCCACAAAACACCAGTGAAACCCTGGCTGCCTTAGTATGACTCTCAATCAGAGACAAACGATACACAACCTGCTCTAA
>NC_036867.1:3217004-3261666 GCF_002910315.2 Salvelinus sp. IW2-2015 | reverse complement strand
TTCTTGACGCAAACTGCTACAGACCTATATCTATCACTACCCTGCCTTTCTAAGGTCTTCGAAAGCCAAGTCAACAAACAGATTACCGACCATTCGAATCCCACCGCACCTTCTCCGCTATGCAATCTGGTTTCAGAGCTGGTCATGGTGCCACCTCAGCCACGCTCAGGTCCTAAACGATATTCTTAACCGCCATCGATAAGAAAACAATACTGTGGAGCTGTATTCATTGACCTGGCCAAGGCTTTCGACTCCTGTCAATCACCACATCCTCATCGGCAGACTCGATAGCCTTGGTTTCTCAAATGATTGCCTCGCCTGGTTCACAACTGCTTCTCAGATAGAGTTCAGTTGTGTCAAATCGGAGGGTCTGTTGTCCGGGCCTCTGGCAGTCTCTATGGGGGTGCCACAGGGTTAAATTCTTGGGCCGACTCTCTTCTCTGTATACATCAATGATGTCGCTCTTGCTGCTGGTGAGTCTCTGATCCACCTCTATGCAGACGACACCATTCTGTATACTTCTGGCCCTTCTTTGGACACTGTGTTAAACAACCCTCCAGACGAGCTTCAATGCCATACAAACTCTCCTTCCGTGGCCTCCAACTCTCTTAATTCCTCTTCTCTGTCTAATTGAGAATCATACCAGGCCGAACACAAAACCCAACATAGAAATACAAAACATAGACTGCCCACCCAACACTCACGCCCTGACCAATAAAGTAATACAAAACAAGAGAAAACAGGTCAGGAACGTGACACTATAGTTTTTCATCCGATTAATGGGCCCACCAAACCAACTGTATCGAAGAGAAATTAGTTATGAGCATGAGTTATATGGCTTACCGTGAAAGGCATAAAGCACAGAAGACATTCAACCTTTCATTAGCACAATTCTCAATCCATAATAGTTTACAGGTAACTGAATCTGTAGTGAACTACCCAGTGGTAGATGGAGTACAATAGACCAACTTAAGCTGCAGCACTAGAGTACTGTACTGTACCAGATGCCAAAGGGTCTCACACCTTGTCAGCACCTACTGTAGTTGTGAACTGTTCTCCTCCTCTTCCTCTCATATTTTAAGAGCTGTATTTTTGAAACTGCTGTGAGGGGAAATGTAGAGGTGAAAGTGACAGGCTTCATGGAGTATCCGGGGATCGAACGCCGTCTGGGGCAATGTGTCTGGAGTTGGCAGTGCTAAACCATATTCTGGCACAAACTGTTCCCCTCTGCCTTTGCCTTTTCTAGTCTCAGACTCCCTCACACCCTCTGTCCATTTGGGTTGCCAGTACTGGCCTGCCTTCTGGAACAGAGAGGGACAGTGGGAGTCCGAAGGGGCTGTGGAGACTGGACAGGTGGCATCTCCAGCTTGCATCCCTCCCTAAATCCTCCCCCGCCTCCCTCACAACTCCTACAGTGTGCCCAAGCAGAACTCGCGTTTATGGTCCAAGTCTTTTCACAAACGGAATCCCACTGGGCTCTCACAGACTGCCCATTCCTGGGCGTTTGGAGGGCTATTTGATCAAATGGTATTATAAAAAATCCCTTGGTTAATAAAAAGAGGCTTTAGGAAACTTTGTGGATTAATTAGCTATGCACAACAACCCAAAACAAATAGCGGATGATGGGGCTGAGTGATTCTGCACTTCTGTTCTTCATCTGGCTTTCTCCAATTATTTAAAGTGATTCCTTGAAGACCAATACATTGCTTTGACTGAGTGTGGTGTATTTTTTAAGGATTATGTTTCTGAGATGGGAGTCCAATTCCCTGAACATACTGCACAACCTGTAGTTCAGTTGTGCAAATAGATCCTGCAGCAAAATCACTGCTTCCACCTGGTAACACGCCCCTTGCTATTCTGAAACTATTCTGTACTGCTCATTGCAGAAAATAGTCATTTAAACAAGACAACTGATCCATCTGTACCCCAGAGTTACAGTAAAGGAGGATGAATGTGGTTATGCATTGAGATGGCAGGTCTTCTCCCACTCACGAACAGAAGTTTGTTGATACATGTTTCCCCCGCCAAACATCAGGGTAAAAACACTGGCTCCTGACAAGCACTTTGTTTTCACAACCTTAACTTCCCTCTTCACTCACAATGACAAGTCACAGATCTATCGGTACCACAGGGATGGCACATGCTCTCTACGTCAATACAAGTGGGTCAAGGTTTCTCCACTGTCTTTCGGGGGTTGGAGTATTTCTGTGACTGAGGAGTGACATGCTGACTGACTGACTGGCTGATATGCTGACTGACTGGCTGACATGCTGACTGACTGGCTGACATTCTGACTGATTAACTGACATGCTGACAGCTCATTGAGGTCGTCAGAGGAGAAAATAGACCCATCCAGTCATTGGAGCTGCTGCTCTTGTATACCCCTTGTCTCCAGCTCTTCCTGGGAAAGGCAGTTACTGGCCTAGAATAGGTACTTCTGTCACTGTACACTGACCCCTGCAATCATACAGAACTCAAGTGGCAGGCTGGCTAGAATTCCAAGAAAGTGTTATTTCTGGATGTTTGGAGGAGGAAAAGACATGGGTTTTATGTGGTTTCAGTTGCCTTCTGTTTGTTTTTATTTCCTGTAAATTTTTGGTCTATTATCTGTAAGAGATTGACGCTCATAATATATAATAATATAACTTTGTCATATCATTTTTTTATATTAATATGGCTGCAGGTTATAGTTCCTGATAAAGGAAAGCTGATACGGCTTGTAAAAAATGTTTCCTTAACTCTTGTAACACAATTAGGAACTCAAATCTCAACAGACCTCCAGTCTTAAGTAGATGCACACACAGACACACACACACGCTCACAAATGCACACACATTGACATACACAACATCCAATTTATGTAAAATTTTTACAAACATCCAATCCATGTACATTCCAACACAGATGCAGTATGATTGGGTTACAGGGACCACTTTTGTGTTGGTGTGACTGCGCGTTGGTGTGTGTTAATAAGGCAATTTGCTTCTGAAATCCCCGGAGAGGGAACATGTGTGGCACAGAGTCTTGTGTTCAAATTGGGCGCGACAGGCGGCCGCAACACATTGGTTGTGACTGCTTGCGTGGTGATCCTTTGAGAGGACTCGTGTAGATTGTCTCGGAACCTCCCGTGAGCTGTCTTGGTGAAGGGACTGGCCTTGTTCAAATAATTCAGCAATGCATCCTTCCTCTCTACCTTTCTTGAAGTAATCACTGATTTTAATTGATTAGATTTGTGTCAGTAGGGGCCTCCTGAGTAGCACAGTGGTCTAAGGCTCTGCATCGTAGTGCTAGCTGTGCCACTAGAGATCCTTGTTCGAGTCCAGGCTCTGTCGCAGCCGGCCGCTACCGGGAGACCCATGGGGCGGCACACAATTGGCCCAGCGTCGTCCAGGTTAGGGGAGGGTTTGGCCGGCAGGGATGTTCTTGTCCCATCACGCTCTAGCGACTCCTGTGGCGGGCCAGGCGCAATGCACGCTGACACGGTCGCCAGGTGTACGGGTGTTTCCTCTGACACACTGGTGCGGCTGGCTTCTGGGTTAAGCGGGCATTGTGTCAAGAAGCAGTGCGGCTCGGCTGAGTTGTGTTTCGGAGGACGCACGGCTCTCGACCTTCGCCTCTCCTGAGTCCGTACGAGAGTTGCTACGATGGGACAAGACCGTAACTATCAATTGGATACCACGAAATTGGGGAGAATTTTTTTTTTTTAAGTGACATTAAGAGGGTGATAACCTTGCTTTCATCTATACAGTCACTTATAGATCTGTGTTTACCTCCAGGAAACAAGGGAGGAAAGACGCATTTTTCTGAACACGGACATTATCACCAAGGGAACAGGGAAAGATGTGACATAAGAGACTCTGTAGGAACAATTGTCCTCAGACCCAGCTCTTTGTTGTGTGTGTGTGTGTGTGTGTGTGTGTGTGTGTGTGTGGTGTGTGTGTGGTGTGTGTGTGTGTGTGTGTGTGTGTGTGTGGTGTGTGTGTGTGTGTGTGTGTGTGTGTGTGTGTGTGTTGTGTGTGTGTGTTATGTGTGTAATTGCATAATCTTTTCATTTGTGAAGTATGCATGTGTTGAATGACCACGATGACAATGAATATTTATCTGTGTACATGCTTTTCTCTGAAGGTTGACGTTTATTGAGATGAGTCTTGTCCTGAAGGTGGAACTGAGCGATTTCCGCTAAATGGGCCATCTGCAAAGTCAAAATTGCCTATATTGTAAAAAATCTGGAAAACAAAAATGATTTTAGGGTTAGGTTTAAAATCTGATTTTAGGAACACTCTGCAGAGTTGCCTCCAGAACAAGATTTATGGCAAAAAACACTAACCTTCTTCTCGGTGTGCCTTTTCCACCTCTCTCACCCTCCTACATTCCCATGCACACCTTCATGGCGCCACACTCACATCACTCTTGCACACGTCTTAAATAGCTATTAAGCTCCAGCACGCTTGTGAATTTAAGATGCAGAACATATTAATATTTATCTCATTGCAGGTAGGGAGGGGGTGGATGGTGGAGGAAAGATATGATTGAACCAGTAACGGAAAAAAGCCCAAGCATATTTAATAGGCCATCCCCAACGGGTAGCCAGACCCCATGCTGGTTTCATCTCCTTCTTCATCTCTTCGCCTCATCTCTCCCCCAGCTCCGCACACGGTGGGGCTCCAGAGCTCAGCATGCTAGCACAGATTCAAGACTAGAAAATAATTCTAACTGTCTTGGCCAAACAAGGTTAGCGTTTAGCGCCGAACGCCGTTACTTTAAAAACCCAGGGGAACAGCTTAAATGGATTTACTATTTTATCTTCAAATGCACTTTTCTCTGACTTTGCCTTTGGACACAATAAAGAAAGGTTGAGGTTTTCTGACCTAACATTGTTATCTGTTCTGAAGTAGTACTTCTATGTAATAAAAGGGCAGAAAAGATTGCTTCTATTATTGCAACCTGTGCGAGAGCATCAAGTGATGGGGTTTTGGTACCGAAAATATGATTTTGTCTCAGGTTGCTTCTAAACTTAGTGTCACTTCACTCAGCAATAAACTGACCTCAAAACGCTTGTTTGATTAAGTGAATTCTAAAAGCAATATTTGATGATTCCTTTAAACATTTAATTTGTCCTATGACCTTTCATATGCATTACATTGGTCTTCATCAGATGTCCATGTCCTGCAGTAGAAGAGTCACTACTGTAAATATTCGCTCCAAGGTTTAGCTACAATTCCCTCATCTACAAACCACCTCCTTATTCTCTCCAAGTGAGTGAATATCTCCGCTATGGAAACCAAATAAAACAAATCGGTTATTGCATTAAGCTCTTTTTTCAGCCCTGATATGAATATCTGAAAAAGAGTCGCACTGCAGACGGACAGCTCATGCGATCAGATCATATGGTTTGAATTATGAGGAAATTAATTTGGCTACCCCAGACATCTAGTGTAAATACAACAGCCCATTGAACTGATCAGATCATCTACTGATCTTAACCAGAGCCTAGAGGGCTTTAGTCTTAATATTCATTTCTTGAGAAGTATAGTACATCACCCTGACAGGACAGTGTAAAGAGAAGTGGTGAAGATGTAATTGCAGATCACAATGTGTTGAAAATACTCATGTATTTCGTCAGTGTTTTGAATAGCATTGTCACTGAAGGGAATAGATCTGGACGTGTCACTAGTAACACCCATTGAGTTTTCCCCCATAAACCTTATTCACAGCTCCCCTTATTTGAGCGTGTATCTTCACCGCATGTGTTGTACAAAGGAAGGCTCAATGACATCATATAAAGATGCCATATAGAGGAATGCAGCACCCATTGGTGCTTCTTGTCCTCCAACATAGAGTTATGAACACTAGAGGAAAGATAGTTATAAACACTAAAGGAAAGATAGTTATAAACACTAGAGGAAAGATAGTTAACAACACTAGAGGAAAGATTGTTATAAACACTAGAGGAAAGATAGTTAAGAACACTAAATGAAAGAGTTATAAACACTAGAAGAAAGATAGCATTATAAACACTAGAGGAAAGATAGCATTATAAACACTAGAGGAAAGATAGCATTATAAACACTAGAGGAAAGACAGCATTATAAACACTAGAGGAAAGATAGCATTATAAACACTAGAGGAAATATATTTATAAACACTAGAGGAAAGATGGTTATAAACACTAGAGGAAAGATAGTTAACAACACTAGAGGAAAGATGGTTAGAACCCTAAATGAAAGAGTAATAAACACTAGAAGAAAGATAGTTAACAACACTAGAGGAAAGATAGTTATAAACACTAGAGGAAAGATGGTGTTATAAACACTAGAGGAAGATAGCGGTTATAAACACTAGAGGAAAGATGGTTAATAAACACTAGAGGAAAGATAGTTATAAACACTAGAGGAAGATAGTAACAACACTAGAGGAAAGATGGTTAACAACACTAAGGAAAAGATGGTTAAAAACACTAGAGGAAGATAGTTATAAACCAACTAGAGGAAAGGTAGTTATAAAACTAGATTGAAAATGGTTATAACACTAGAGGAAAGATGGTTATAAACACTAGAGGAAAGGGTTATAAACACTAGAGGAAGATGGTTATAAACATAGTGTTATAAACTAGAGGAAAGATAGTTATAAACACTAGAGGAAAGTGGTTATAACACTAGAGGAAAGATAGTTATAAACATAGAGGAAAGATGGTTATAAACACTAGAGGAAAGATAGTTATAAACACTAGAGGAAAGATGGTTATAAACACTAGAGGAAAGATGGTTATAACACACTAGAGGTAAGATAGTTTATAAGAACTAGAGGAAGTGGTTATAAACACTAGAGGTAAGATAGTTATAAAGACTAGAGGAAAGATGGTATAAACACTAGAGGAAACATAATTATAAAGACTGAGAGGACAGATAGTTATAAACACTAGATGAAAGATAGTAATAAACAGTAGAGGAAAGATAGTTTATAAAGACTAGAGGAAAGATGGTTATAAACACTAGAAGAAAGATGGTTATAAACACTAGAGGAAAGATGGTTATAAACACTAGAGGAAAGATGGTTATAAACACTAGCGGGAGATAGTTATAGCACTAGAGGAAAGATGCATTATAAACACACTAGAGGAAAGATGGCGTTATAAACACTAGAGGAAAGATAGTTATAAGCACTAGTGAAAGAGCATTATAAATACTAGAGGAAAGATAGCGTTATAAACACTAGAGGAAAGATAGCATTATAAACACTAGAGAAAGATAGCATTATAAACACTAGAGGAAAGATAGCATTATAAACACTAGAGGAAAGATAGCATTATAAACACTAGAGGAAAGATAGTTATGAACACTAGAGCAAAGAGTTATAACACCTAGAGGAAAGATAGTTAAAAGCACCAATCGAAATGTAGATATAAGCACTAGTGGAAAGATGGTTATAAACACTAGAGGAAGATGGTTATAAACACTAGAGGAAGATGTTTAAAACAGAGATTGTTATAACATAGAGGAAAGATGGTTATAAACACTGAGGAGAGATGGTTAACAACACTAGAGGAAAGATAGTTAACAACACTAGAGGAAAGATTTTGTATAAACACTAGAGGGAAGATGGTTAACAACACTGGAGGAAAGATGGTTAACAAACACTAGAGGAAAGATAGTTAACAACACTAGAGAAAAGATTGTTATAAACACTAGAGGAAAGATGGTTATAAACACTGGAGGAAAGAATGGTTAACAACACTAGAGGAAGATGTTAAAACACTAGAGGAAGATTGTTATAAACACTAGAGGAAAGATGGTTAACAACACTAGAGGAAAGATAGTAAGCAATAAGGAAAGATAGTTATAAACACTGAGAGAAATATAGTTATAAACACTAGAGGAAAGATGGTTAACAACACTAGAGGAAGATAGTTAACAACACTAGAGGAAAGATTGTATATACACATAGAGGAAAGATGGTTATAAACACTGGAGGAAAGATAGTTAACAACACTAGAGGAAAGATTGTTATAAACAACGAGGAAAGATGGTTATAAACACTGGAGGAAAGATGGTTATAAACTACTGAGGAAAGATGGTTATCAAACTGGAGGAAAGATGGTTATAAACACTAGAGGAAAGATAGTTAACAACACTAGAGGAAGAATGGTTAAAAACTAGAGGAAGATAGTTAAGAACACTAAATGAAAGAGTCATAACACTAGAGGAAATATAGTTAACAACACTGAGGGAAAGATAGTTATAAACACTGAGGAAGATGGTTAAAACACTAGAGGAAAGATAGTTATAAACACTAGAGGAAGATGGTTATAAACACTAGAGTGAGAATAGTTATAAAGACTAGAGGAAGAGATGGTTATGAAAATAAACAACTAGAGGGAAAGATGGTTATAAACACTAGAGGTAAGATAGTTATAAAGACTAGAGGAAAGATGGTTATCAACACATGTCATTTTGAGAAAATGGCCGATGAAGATAGGCTAATGCAATTAAAATGTACGTTCCATAAATATGACCATTTATGTCACAGGAATTAAACTCTTGTTCATATATCACTTATAAACTGAAAAATAAACATCAAATCTACCTTTTACAAATACATTAGCACGTTTAATACATTTGTTTCAAGCAATAGAGCAAATGCTTTGAATACTGGTCTGTTGGCCAAATATGCAGTTTTGGGCAAATTCTCATATCACTTTGCTCAATTTGTCACATACAAGAATTTTGTATGGCTGTTGAAATGTGCAGAACAGTAATCAGCTATGCCTGCCCCAAATGTAAGGCCCTCTTTGAGCTGTTGCTGGTGACGCTTTACTTTCTTGACTGTGTCATGGGACCTGCGCCTACGCTTGGCACACTCCATTGAAGCAGCATCAGCTCTCACAACTCTCACAATCTCTGATTGCTCCAGTGTCACTA
Source organism: Salvelinus sp. IW2-2015 (assembly GCF_002910315.2). NCBI lineage: Eukaryota > Metazoa > Chordata > Actinopteri > Salmoniformes > Salmonidae > Salvelinus > Salvelinus sp. IW2-2015. Next base: position 3,252,748 of record NC_036867.1, on the reverse strand, counting down.
AAGTGCTATCAATCAACAATTTGTTCATAACATTTGTTATAGCAGTGGCTCCCTCATTGAATGTGGCTGCCATACTGGCTGCTCCATCAATGCGGCTTTTGACCACGAAGACCGTTTTGGGGCATCACGACCATATTACAGAGTTCAGACATTCATTTGCATTCTGGGTTCCTCCGTGCTACATTCTTTTGAGGACGTTATCATTTGACATCCTATGATATACAGGTACCATTTTCTGTGCAACCTCAATATTAAAAAATGTATGGCCTCCAAGGTTTTTGTGACAGGGTAGATCTTTACCATTTTCTATGGCACACTGGTACCAGCACCAATGCACACACCTATCCCGTAGTTGGAAGTGAATCCTCTCTTGAGCCAAGTGCCATCGAAGGATACATGAATGTCTACGATGGCATCCTCATCCTCCTTCAGCATCTCTGCTATGTCTGGGTCTATATCTGTATCCTCATCCTCCTTCAGCATCTCTGCTATGTCTGGGTCTATATCTGTGTCTCATCCTCCTTCAGCATCTTCTGCTATGTCTGGGTCTATATCTGTATCCTACATCCTCCTTCAGCATCTCTGCTATGTCTGGGTCTATATCTGTATCCTCATCTCCTTCAGCATCTCTGCTATGTCTGGGTCTATATCTGTATCCTCATCCTCCTTCAGCATCTCTGCTATGTCTGGGTCTATATCTGTATCCTCATCCCTCTTCAGCATCTCTGCTATGTCTGGGTCTATATCTGTATCCTCATCTCCTTCAGCAATCTCTGCTATGTCTGGGTCTATATCTGTATCCCTCCATCCTCCTTCAGCATCTCTGCTGTGTCTGGGTCTATATCTGTATCCTCATCCTCCTTCAGTAACTCTGCTATGTCTGGGTCTATATCTGCGTATGCTCTTCTAATTATCTTTGCAGGGCTCTCCATTGACTGCAGCCCTCTCTGAATCTCTGCAACTAAAGTGGGGGGGGGGGGAGTACTTATGTCTTTCGACATTACAGACATAACTGCAGGACTAAATATTAGCAAACGAGCATGTATTTACTTTATGTAAAGCTAATTTCTCACTAATCACATTTGGCTACAGCCCAATGAGACTGTAGGCCTATGTGAGTCTCATATAGTTATGTTTTCCTATCACTCTGTTTTATTAACTTTGAATACATACACAGCAAGTCACCTGGCAATAATGGGCCACTCTCCCTTTGTATTTACCTGTCATTCTCCTCTCATGTCTCTGATATGAGCTGAGATGCAAGGAAGGAATCCCTAGGACTTTGCTTATTTTCTTTAGAGCTGCATAACCAAGTTTGTGGGCTAGAAGAACCATCCTCACATTTAAATCAAATGCCACATCTCCCCTGGAGCACTCCTGCAGCATGGATGAAATGTAAACACTACTCCTAAATGCATCACGATCACCTTCACAGTCTGCACATTCTATCATGACAGAATTACAGAATCACTGGTTGATGAAGTCTATGGTGATATTCAGTCCAGTGTTTAGACACTTCAAATCATGTACAAGTTGGTTTATTTGAGACATGGAATAAAAGCCACTGTTGGCTGGCTGCTGTCTGGTTGATCGCTGCTAGTTGTCATCTTCATCTCAACTAATTTGCGTCTCAATGCGCTGCTGCGGGCTACCTCCTTATCCTGCTCTACCTGTACTGCCACTGCCTCGATCGACGGATCAGGGAAATTGTTTCTGTCATTCACTGCTTTTCTCGCATTGGCTAACTGAGGTCGTCTATTTTTATGCACATACTGTAGGTATATTCTTCGAGATTTTCTCATTTTGTCTCTCTTTACGTTGATTCTTCGCGGGAGATATTTTCAAACAGGGAAGTGCTGCGCAGCACATGAGGCATTTTAACCAATCGGGTTGCCGGAAAGGGCCTTTAAATGCCAGTAACCAATCGGATGTCACGAAATTACTAATCTTTCAGCACGAAGCACTACTTCTACAAAGGATATAGCCATGTATGGACTAGCTAACGATATGCTCCGGAAAACAAGCTTTTGAATGATATATGATTCAACATGGAGAGTTTAAAAAAAATAGTGGTTGAAGTTCTACATAAAACATGCTATCAAGAACGACATTTATGGTAGGTGTAGTTGACGGAGTTGAGATAAAATTATACAAATACAGTATTGTAAAGTATTATGCTTATAAATCCAGGGTCGTTACAGTATTTCTATACATTATTGCCTTTTTATTTGTACATTTTATGAAAGTAGGGAAGTTATGGTTGCAAAATATCCCAAAATCTGAAAATAGACCGATGGAAGCAAAATCACAATTTTTGCCTGTGGTGCCTGGCCTTAAAACCACTAGAGGAAAGATAGTTATCAACACTAGCGGAAAGATGGTTTCAAACACTAGAGGAAATATAATTAAAAACACTAGAGGAAAGATAGTTATAAACACTAGAGGAAAGATAGTTATAAACACTAGAGGAAAGATGGTTATAAACACTAGAAGAAAGATGGTTATAAACACTAGAGGAAAGATGGTTATAAACACTAGAGGAAAGATGGTTAATAAACCACTAGAGGAAAGATGGTTATAAACACTAGAGGAAAGAGTTATAAGCACTAGAGGAAAGATGGTTATAAACACTAGAGTGAAGATGGTTATAAACACTGGATGAAAGATGGTTATAAACACCAGAGGAAAGATAGTTATAAACACCAGAGGAAAGATAGTTATAAACACTAGAGGAAAGATAGTTACACGCACTAGTGGAAACACTAGAGGAAAGATGGTTAGAAACATGAGAGGAAAGATGGTTAGAAACATGAGAGGAAAGATAGTTATAAACATGAGAGCAAAGATAGTTATAAACACTAGAGGAAAGATGGTTATCTTCTTATGGCTGGGGGCAGTATTGAGTAGCTTGGATGAATAAGGTGCCCAGAGTAAACTGCCTGCTACTCAGGCCCAGAAGCTAAGATATGCATATAATTAGTAGATTTGGATAGAAAACACTCTGAAGTTTCTAAAATTGTTTGAATGATGTATACCAGAACTCATATGGCAGGCAAAAACCTGAGAAAAAAATCCAACCAGGAAGTGGGAAATCTGAGGTTTGTAGTTTTTCAAGTCATTGCCTATCGAATATACAGTGTCTATGGGGTCATATATATCACTTCCTAAGGCTTCCACTAGATGTCAACAGTCTTTAGAACCTTGTTTCAGGCTTCTACTGTGAAGGATGAGGGAATGAGAGCTGTTTCAACCAGGTGTCTGGCAGAGTTCCATGAGCTCACTCAGGCGCGCCCCCGTGAGAGGTAGCTGCATTCCTTCTCCTTTCTAAAGACAAGGGAATTCTCCGGTTGAAACATTATTGAAGATTTATGTTAAAAACATCCTAAAGATTGATTCTTTACATCGTTTGACATGTTTCTACGAACTGTAATGGAATTCTTTGACTTTTCGTCTGGACTAAGTGTGCCTGCGCGTCGTGAATTTGGATATTTGAACTAAACGCGCAAACAAAAAGGAGGTATTTGGACATAAATGATGGACTTTATCGAACAAAACAAACTTTTATTGTGGAACTGGGATTCCTGGGAGTGCATTCTGATGAAGATCATCAAAGGTAAGTGAATATTTATAATGCTATTTCTGACTTCTGTTGACTCCACAACATGGCGGGTACCTGTATGGCTTGTTTTTGTGTCTGAGCGCCGTACTCAGATTATTGCATGGTGTGCTTTTTCCGTAAAAAAAAGATGAAATCTGACACAGCGGTTGCATTAAGGAGAAGTTTATTTAAAGTTCCATGCATAACACTAGTATTTTCATCAACATTTATGATGAGTATTTCTGTAAATTGATGTGGCTCTCTGCAAAATCACCGGATGTTTTGGAGGCAAAACATTACTGAACATAACGCGCCAATGTAAACTAAGATTTTTGGATATAAATATGAACTTTATCGAACAAAACATACATGTATTGTGTAACATGAAGTCCTATGAGTGTCATCTGATGAAGATCATCAAAGGTTAGTGATTAATCTTATCTCTATTTCTGCTTTTTGTGACTCCTCTCTTTGGCTGGAAAAATGGCTGTGTTTTTCTGTGACTAGGTACTGACCTAACATAATCAGATGGTGTGCTTTCGTCGTAAAGCCTTTTTGAAATTGGACACTGTGGTGGGATTAACAACAAGTCTATCTTTAAAATGGTGTATAATACTTGTATGTTTGAGGAATTTTATTTATGAGATTTCTGTTGTTTGAATTTGGCGCCCTGCACTTTCACTGGCTGTTGTCAAGTCGATTCCGTTAACGGGATCTCACCCGATCTCAGCCGTAAGAAGTTATAAACACTAGTGTTATAAACATTAAAGGAAAACGTTATAAACACTAGAGGAAAGGTAGTTATAAACACTAGAGGAAAGATGGTTATAAACACTAGAGGTAAGATAGTTATAAACACTAGAGGAAAGATGGTTATAAACATGAGAGCAAAGATAGTTATAAACACTAGAGGAAAGATGGTTATAAACACTAGAGGAAAACGTTAAACACTAATGGAAACCGTTATAAACATTAGAGGAAAGATGGTTATAAACACAAGAGGAAAGATGGTTATAAACACTAGAGTAAAGATAGTTATTAACACTAGAGTAAAGATAGTTATAAACACTAGAGTAAAGATAGTTATAAACACTAGAGTAAAGATAGTTATTAACACTAGAGTAAAGATAGTTATTAACACTAGAGTAAAGATAGTTATTAACACTAGAGTAAAGATTGTTATTAACACTAGAGGAAATAGTTTTAAAAAACTCTCAAGGAAATATAGTTATAAACATTTGAGGAAATAGTTATAAACACTTGAGGAAAGATAGTTTAAAAAAAACTAAGAAAAGAAAAGATGTTATATAACAGACACACAAGAGGAAAGATAGTTAAAAAACACTGGAAGAATGGTGCGTTATAAACACTAGAGGAAAATTTATCAACACTGGAGGAAACTAGTTACAAACACAGAGGAAAGCGTTATCAACACTAGAGAAAAGGTAGTTATGAACACTAGAGGAAGGAGTTATGAACGCTAAAGGAAGGAGTTATAAACACTTGAGGAAAGATAGTTATAAACACTAGAGTAAAGATAGTTATAAACACTAGAGTAAAGATAGTTATTAACACTAGGGAAATAGTTAAAAAACTCTCAAGGAAATATAGTTATAAACATTTGAGGAAATAGTTATAACACTTGAGGAAAGATAGTTTAAAAAAACTAGAAGAAAGATGGTTATAAACACTAGAGGAAAGATAGTTAAAAACACTAGAAGAATGTGCGTTATAAACACTAGAGGAAAATTATCAACTACTGAGGAAACATAGTTACAAACACTAGAGGAAAGCGTTATCAACACTAGAGAAAAGGTAGTTATGAACACTAGAGGAAGGAGTTATGAACGCTAAAGGAAGGAGTTATAAACACTTGAGGAAAGATAGTTATAAACACTAGAGGAAAGGTAGTAATGAACACTAGAGGAAGGAGTTATAAATGCTAAAGGAATGAGTTATAAACACTTGAGGAAAAGAGTTATAAACACTAGAGGAAATATAGTTATAAACACTAGAGGAAATATAGTTATAAACACTAGAGGAAATATAGTCATAAACACTAGAGGAAAGGTTGTTATAAACACTAGAGGAAATATAGTTATAAACACTAGAGGAAATATAGTTATAAACACTAGAGGAAAGGTTGTTATAAACACTAAAGTGAAGAGTTATAAACACTAGAGGAAATATAGTTATAAACACTAGAGGAAAGATAGTTAACAACACTAGAGAAAAGATAGTTAACAACACTAGAGGAAAAAGTTGTTAACACTGTTGTGTCTTTGACTATGCCAGATTAATTGCTATGACATGCTATTCTATAAAATAATTTCTCCGTAATTAATATTACCTGATTGAACTAATCATGTAAATATTAATTAACTAGAGAGGGACACCACGAAATAATATTTATAGAGCTGTTATCTTTCGAATAAACTCATAAAGATTTAGTAATAGTTTACATCCATAGCAGTCACCTTAATCGTCATTTTATTCAGTCTCATCTGAAAGTGGTAAATCCTTGTTATCTGCAAGAATCCTGGCTAACAAGTTGAATCAGCAATACAAAATCGGGTTTAATTATTTATTTACTAAATACCTAACTAATCACACAGAATCACACATACACAATGAAATCATAACTTGCTCACAAATTACGTCATACAGAAAAACGTCCCTGGCGGGCGGAATAGATATGACAGCTTGTTACACAAAGAAAAGGGGCGGGATTTTAGTGAAAGAGCGGGAGACTGGAACAGAGGCGAAGCTGTGCTATCGTAAATACAGTATCTTATGCATTCTAAATTACCGCCCATTTGAAGAAGGAAAATGCAATAAATATTTACTCTGAGCTGCGCTTCAGTAGGTTGGTGGTAGATGGACCGTGTCGCCAACCCGAGTCCTCTGTCCTTTGAAGAATGTCTCTGGTGCCTTACTGGATACGTTGGAGTAACGTTGTGTGTAGTAGACGGGATACTCGGACTGTCCATCCTAACCTGCGTTTGTAGCAGCTGTTGCTAACTCAACGGCTAGGAGATATCACTTCTGTAGTGAATACGAGTTCAAAGTTCATACCATTCACAATCAAAGTCCATGCTGCTGTTGGCTTGGTTCTGTAGTTATTATCTGAACCATTCTGACACKGGATCGTCATCCTAGCGTKCCCGGAACAGAAAGTTATATTTTTGTCAATGGCTTTTATAGTGGAGGGAGAGGGGTGTGTCTGAAAAGTCTATTACCCATGTCTCTTCACAGGGGCGGGCCCCTAGTTGAGCAGAAGCCCAAACTTATGAAAACACAAATRRCTCATTTGGAAGCTAAAATTAAATTTKATCTCTTCACAAATAATTTCATATTCAAACATTTGAATTAAACAACAATTCCATGTGAATCCGATACCTCTGARGTTTAGACTTTCCACAGTAGAGTTTATGTCATTCTATCATTGATGAGAATGTGTCAGAGGGCAACCGAACTGACATAATATACCTTAAGTACCACCGCATATGTTCAGTTGGTCGGATTACCAGAATATAGTTCATTTCCCCCCACCTTCTGATGTCCCCAGAATCTCTATGTTAACCAAGGGGTTTTCTTATGTCACATCAGTTATAGTAGGGAGAGAGAAAAAGGGGGAAAGAGGTATTTATGACTGTCATAAACCTACCCCCAACCCAACGTCATGACAACACTAGAGGAAAGATAGTTATAAACACTCACGGAAAGAGTTATAAACACTAGAGGAAAGAGTTATAAACACTAGAGGAAAGCGTTATAAACCCTAAATGAAAGAGTTATAAACACTTGAGAAAAAAAGAGTTATAAACACTAGAGGAAAGATAGTTATAAACACTTGAGAAAAAAGATTTATAAACACTAGAGGAAAGATAGTTATGAACACTAGAGGTAAGAGTAATAAACACTAAAATAAATAGTTATAAACACTTGAGGAAAAAGAGTTATAAAAACTAGAGGAAAGATAATTATTACCACTAGAGGAAAGATAGGATGTAACCCCTTCTGGTGTGTATAACTTTATGGTCTCCACACAGTCGTCTCAGGCAGATAATGAGCTTGCTTGGCTTGAGGCCTGACCGTAAAGCAGCATGTTAGGATACAACTGTTGTGTCTGGCCTGTACTACCATCGAGACACTGACACAAATAACAATATGCTGACTTTCCCCCAAATGGCTTCTTCAGTTGTGTGTTGTATTTCTGTAATTAATTCAAGTAAATATGCGTTCATGGTGAAATGACCCTCTGCTATTATTTAGTTGGAATTGATAGTGTTCAAAATTGTAAATAGATAAAAATGTATTTAAAATGTGTTTTCACTTGTTCCTTTGCAGGCGAGGATGACAGCTTGGCCCTCAAGGGGAAACTGACCGTGGGGGACATCTTCAGGAAGAACTTCAAGGTTCACGACCCTGAGGCCAAGTGGATCAACAGTGAGTACTCTATTGATGTCGTAGAGGGGTAGTCATGAGACATCCATATGGGTGATACGTCATGTATTCACTGTGGACATTCAAACAGGGTTATACATTTCCCAACAAAAGGTAAAGTTATGCTAATTAACCTGAGTTTAAGACACATTTCGAAGAATCTGTTGGGGTTGGCAGTCAAATAACTAAGGCAATTGTGACTATATAGTAGGAACTCTGTTTTTAGTTGGTCGATGTATAGGTTTAACTAAACATCAGGAAAGTTTCAACACTGAGTTCCATTGAATTGAATAGAACACTTCCACTTACTACACTGCTAGCATCGATTTGGAATCATTATTGCAACGGTGTGAATAACATCGATTGAGCCCTTTGTTCGACTAACAACACCTTCTGCACTAATGATCTCATTGCCCATCCAGTGAATCAGCTCATCTTTAGATGTTAGCTAACACAGTGTAATAAGTGTGTGTTGAATCAATGTCATGTGAAATGGCTCATCTCACTATCTTGATAGGGGTGGTTTTACCACTCTCAGATCAGTGAATCGAATACACCAGCTCATCTCTAAATGTTAACAACCATGCTGTAATAATATATGTTACTGTGTTGAATCAACGTTAGTAAGGAGCCCTGACTGGTGCTCTGTTATATACAGAGGGGTGATACTATGGGTGATCTGACCAACTCAAATGATTCAAAAGCAGAGTTAGAGATTCCCAATGTATGTGCTCAGTCCTCTACCGACTGCCTAAAAGGGTTAAATGGAACCAGTGTTTTTCTGAGACCACTTTCTCAGCCAAGCCTTAGATGACAGCAATTAGAACTAGCTACGTGTGCCTGCGTGTGTGCGTGTCAGTCAGTGTGTAGGAGTCAGTATAGTCGAAAAATGTCAAGGATTAGAAGGGTTGACAGGACTTGCTCTATCCTCTTGTGTAAAACAGTGAAAGAGTGCGTTAAGTCTCCAGTCGATCACATGAAAGTGAAGTGTGTTTTCTAGTTTTTATTTTATTTTAGTAATTTTCTATTTTATTTAACCTTTATTTAACTAGGCAAGTCAGTTAAGAACAAATTCTTATTTACAATGACGGCCTACCAAAAGGCAAAAGGGCCTCCTGCGGGGATGGGGGCTGGGATTAAAATACATACAATATAAATATAGGACAAAACACATATCACAACAAGAGAGACAACTCTACACAAAGAGAGACCTAAGACAACAACATAGCAATGTTGCACATGTTGCCATTGAAAGAAAATAAAACTTTGACTGCAACTGTTGAAACAGAGCAGACACATTATATTAACCAACTGCTGGTTTCAATAGAATGATCAGGGCCTGACTCCTAGAGGCACTTTACAGCCAAAGGATTAATGAAGCAACTTTGATATAACTCATACCCAAATCCAGATAGCAGATGTTCTGAAAGAGCTGGAAAACCTGGACCCATACAAATCAGCTGGGCTTGACAATCTGGACCCCCTATTTCTGAAACTGTCCGCCGCCATTGTCGCACCCCCTATTACCAGCCTGTTCAACCTCTCCTTCGTATCATCTGAGATCCCCAAGGATTGGAAAGCTGCCGCGGTCATCCCCTCTTCAAAGGGGGAGACACCCTGGACCCAAACTGTTACAGACCTATATCCATCCTGCCCTGCCTATCTAAGGTCTTCGAAAGCCAAGTCAACAAACAGATCACTGACCATCTCGAATCCCACCGTACCTTCTCCGGTGTGCAATCCGGTTTCCGAGCCGGTCACGGGTGCACCTCAGCCACGCTCAAGGTACTAAACGATATCCTAACCGGCATCGATAAAAGACAGTACTGTGCAGCCGTCTTCATCGACCTGGCCAAGGCTTTCGACTCTGTCAATCACCATATTCTTATCGGCAGACTCAGTAGCCTCGGTTTTTCTAATGACTGCCTTGCCTGGTTCACCAACTACTTTGCAGACAGAGTTCAGTGTGTCAAATCGGAGGGCATGTTGTCCGGTCCTCTGGCAGTCTCTATGGGGGTACCACAGGGTTCAATTCTCGGGCCGACTCTTTTCTCTGTATACATCAATGATGTTGCTCTTGCTGCGGGCGATTCCCTGATCCACCTCTACGCAGACGACACCATTCTATATACTTCCGGCCCTTCCTTGGACACTGTGCTATCTAACCTCCAAACGAGCTTCAATGCCATACAACACTCCTTCCGTGGCCTCCAACTGCTCTTAAACGCTAGTAAAACCAAATGCATGCTTTTCAACCTGTCTCTTATACACATCTAGATGTGTATAAGAGACAGCTATAATTCCGCCCCTTCCTTGGACACTGTGCTATCTAACCTCCAAACGAGCTTCAATGCCATACAACACTCCTTCCGTGGCCTCCAACTGCTCTTAAACGCTAGTAAAACCAAATGCATGCTTTTCAACCGTTCGCTGCCTGCACCCGCACGCCCGACTAGCATCACCACCCTGGACGGTTCCGACCTAGAATATGTGGACATCTATAAGTACCTAGGTGTCTGGCTATACCTGTCTCTTATACACATCTAGATGTGTATAAGAGACAGCGCTACATGTTCGTCGTCAGACCCACTGGCTCCAGGTCATCTACAAGGCTATGCTAGGTAAAGTGCCGCCTTATCTCAGTTCACTGGTCACGATGGCTACACCCACCCGCAGCACGCGCTCCAGCAGGTGTATCTCACTGATCATCCCTAAAGCCAAAACCTCATTTGGACGCCTTTCCTTCCAGTTCTCTGCTGCCTGCGACTGGAACGAATTGCAAAAATCTCTGAAGTTGGAGACTTTTATCTCCCTCAACAACTTTAAAAATCTGCTATCCGAGCAGCTAACCGATCGCTGCAGCTGTACATAGTCCATCTGTAAACTACCCACCCAATTTACCTACCTCACCCCCCATACTGCTTTTATTTATTTACTTTTCTGCTCTTTTGCACACCAGTATCTCTTCTTGCACATGATCATCTGATGATTTATCACTCCAGTGTTAATCTGCTAAATTGTAATTATTCGATTTATTGCCTACCTCATGCCTTTTGCACACATTGTATATAGATTCTCTTATTTTTTCTTTTTTTTTTACCATGTTACTGACTTGTTTATTGTTTACTCCATGTGTAACTCTGTGTTGTCTGTTGTCACTGCTATGCTTTATCTTGGCCAGGTCGCAGTTGCAAATGAGAACTTGTTCTCAACTAGCCTACCTGGTTAAATAAAGGTGAAATTAAAAAATAAAAAAAATACCTAATGAAGCTGTCTTCTCCTATCAGCCAATAGTCTCCCATAAAGAGGGTGCAGATGGGAGAGAGTACACTGAGTATGTCCAGGCCTGTTCAAGTACTGTACAAAGCTTCCTTTCTTTATTCTTCCCTTCCCCGTCCTTGATATAATCACTGATCTGACACATTTCGGTGGTTGAGATCAAAAGCCTCTAAACATACTGCTTTCACCAATTCAGTAGCATCTGATCATTGGTGACTGTCTTACACCCACTGTTTCTTGGGGCACACAAAATGGTTAACAAATCTATGAAAGTGAATGAGTTGCAGCAAACGGCAAAAAAAAGTAGGCACTGTTTGGATGTTAACATCTGTGCTTCTTTAAAAGTCATTCTCCTCAGGAAATGTTCCTCACTGCATGAAACACCAAGCAATTAATACTATAGTATTTTCCTGTGTCAATAGAATGCTGCGTTCTGTCACTTTGATAAGCTGATTAATAATAGCCTCCATACGTCCTCCATACTGTAGCCTACGTGGCAAGCATGCAATGGGAGTCATCTTAAAGATATGCCTTTCTACTGTAGCTGTTTATGGTTGACAGACAGCAACCTGCCTGCGGAGAAAGTCTTCTTAGGGACCCTGTAGATGCAGCTGCCAAAGAAGGAAAGAGACTAGAGGTCCATTATCGACTGATTATTTTATGTTCGTTAGCGTGTCATATTCATTTAGCGAACTTGCAATTATTGGCTTTCGAGGACAGGTCTGGAATTTACATTTTTTGTAAACCTAATTTAGCCTGGAATTATATATTTTTCGACGTTGTTGAGCCATCAATCAATTTCCTGGGAGACATTTGTAATTTAACCTCTAGAATTTATAATGAATCAATGAGTTTATTTTGTCGCTGATAAGTCCAAATCCTTTTGGGGGTATTTTATGGCAATATAAGCTGAGTTCATTATGAATTCAGACAGCACAAGCTACTCATGGTATTGCGATTTGAATACCCCTGCGGCCTTGTTTTATCACTATCTTTAACAGTAACCAGTGGTGTAAAGTACTTAAGTAAAATTACTTTAAAGTACCACTTAAGTCGTTTTTTGGGGTATCTATACTCTACTATTTATATTTTTACTTTTACTTCAGTACATTCCTAATGAAAATAATCTACTTTTTACTCCATACATTTTCCCTGACACCCAAAGTTACATTTTGAATGCTTAAGCAGGACAGGAAAATTGTCCATTCACGCACTTATCAAGAGAACATCCCTGGTCATCCCTACTGCCTCTGATCTAGCAGCCTTACTAAACACAAGTTTATCCCAGTAATCTACAAAAGTAACCTTGTTTCATCACAATCTATAACAGTAACCTTGTTTCATCACAATCTATTAATAGGTTGCACCTCCGTCACTCGGTTGCGTCATGCCATTGTTATGAACGTTCTCAAGCCATCCTCTATCAGCGGCGCCATAGTGGTGCCCTAAAGTGGTGATAAGCCCAGTCATTCTGGACGGATGCTAACTACTGTTAGTCTAAATTACACTATATTTCCTGGAAATACAATTGCCAAAGTAGTCAAATATTTATTAGGAAACAACTTTTCCAGCATTATTATGTCGTCAAAATTACTTTAGACAGATGCCAATGTTGTCATTAGCTAACAAAGTTCGTCAAAAATAGCCAGCAATGCTAACGTTAGCAAGCAAAAATCCTGTGGCCTCCCCTCAATCTTAGCTAGCTATCTAACGTTATACTGCATCTAAAGTTAATCTGGTGACATCAAAATGACAAAAGTTTTTCCTACTAATTATTTGCCTCCTTTTGAATGTCATTGTATTTCCAAGCCACTGTAATGCACTTTTGATGAAATCTTCATTAGCGCTCATTGACGATGCATTGAGTAGAATGCTCAGTCTGGCATCAGTCCAAAACTAATGTTCAAAACAATATTTTGACAAAACATGCAACCCATGAATAACAGTAACCTTGTTTCATCACAATCTATAACAGGAACCCTGTTTCATCACAATCTATACCCGTAACCTTGTTTCATCACAATCTATAACAGGAACCTTGTTTCATCACAATCTATAACAGGAACCTTGTTTCATCACAATCTATAACAGGAACCTGTTTCATCAAAATCTATAAACAGGAACCTTGTTTCATCACAATCTATAACCGTAACATTGTTTCATCACATCTATAACAGGAACCTTGTTTCATCAAAATCTATAAACGGTAGCCTTGTTTCATCACAATCTATAACAGGAACCTTGTTTTCATCAAAATCTATAACAGGAACCTTGTTTCATCACAATCTATAACCGTAACCTTGTTTCATCACAATCTATAACAGGAACCTTGTTTCATCGAAATCTATAACAGGAACCTTGTTTCTTCACAATCTATAACAGGAACCTTGCATCATTGTTTGCCTCCATGGAACTCTCCTACATTAGCCTGGTCCCAGATCTATTTGTGCGGTCTTGCCAACTCCTATGGTTATTGTCATGCCAAAATGACCATAGAAGTTGGCAACAGCACAAGAGATCTGGCACCAGGTTACTTCTGTATCTATTTGCCCTTAAAGATGTAATCCGCAGTAGGCAGAAATAGCGCCATGGCCGCCTCACCACCGTTGTTATTATTTCTGTTGCAGAGCTGAGGAGCGTTGCGCAGCCTGTTAAAATAAATTGCAGCACATATTGTGCTCTTCTATCGCTCGTGCAATGATGTCCGAGGGGGGAAAACAGTTCGTTGTTTGCATTAACTTCTTTGTTGTCGTAATATTGCAAATGGACGTGGCTGTTTCACCATGAAGGATTTCAGCTTTAAAGACCCCCATCACCATTCTAAACAAATCCACCGCCCATCATCATTGGATTTAGTCCGCTACATCATTTTTCTATTAGTGTATCCCATTGATATTCTGTGTATGTCTATCTCCAGCATAAAATCACAATCAAACGCATGCAGCAAAAGCATAAACATAATTTTCATCCAGCAATGATAAATTAAAACCTGGTTCAATATTATTGCATGGTTTCTAGCAGCTGCTCTCTGTTTGAATGAAGCAGTATAACCTTGTACGGCTATACTGACTTCTACACACTGGTCGACACACACACACACACACACACACCACACACACACACCACACACACACACACTCCTGTCCTCCTGTCTGATGTATGCTAAACATGTAGGGAGAAGAGATTTGCTGAACGCCATCAAGCAAACAGACATGATTGGCCAAATAAGTATCTTTTAACCTTGATCAGAGCTGATGACTGACCTGGATGGTGATTTGCCTGAGAGCAGCACCACAAGCAAAGTAGTGCCCCCTAGTGTCAAAGCTTAATTTTACAGCTTAATTTTATAGAATGCAAGTCTTTCATTACATTCAGATTATGATTTTAATGGTCTAGCCGGCCCGAGGGCCGTATCCGGCCCGTGACCTGATTCAATACGGCCCATGGAATCATGCTCAGATCACATAAAGAATTTGCGATAGTAAAGTTTTGAATAACATATTTGTTATTTAAATTAAAAGCTCAATGAAAACTCGCCTTTGTGTAATGATTTAACTCCCACCGCTTGTGGGACATTTATTTTGAAGGCACGTATAAATAACAACTGCACGAGGACAGACAGTGACTGACAAGCTGACACACATATCACAGTTACAAGCTAACTAGAAATTGCGCAAAAAGTTGTTTTTCAAAGATTTCAAAGAAAAGGAAAGTAGACAATGAATGTAGGGTGTTCCAGCAAGAGTGGACATCGAAATATTTCTTTATTGAGGTATCAGGGAAGCTGTGTGCTTAGAGTGCAAAGAGAGCATCGCTGTCTTGAAAGACTACAACTTGTCACCACACTTCCAGACGAAGCATGCAGAGAAATATAGGAATATCTCTTCTGAGCAGAGAGCAAGTGCATCGAAAGAGTTGCTTTCTCAGTTGCAAAAGCAGCAAGGACTTTTCAGAAAGCTGTGTTCAGCAAACAACGGAATTGCGAGAGCTAGCTATGTACTGTCCCACAAAATTGCTAAACATAGCAAGCCATTCGCTAAGGGAGAATTCATTAAAGAATGTTTAATTGACTCTGCATCAAAACTTTGCCCCGACAAGAAAGAGCTGTTTGAAAATGTTTCCCTGTCAAGATGTTGAGGACATCACAGAGAATATGGAACAACAGTTGAAAGACAATGTAAAGGATTTCACCTATTTCTCCTTGGCCCTGGATGAGAGCAGTGATGCATGTGACATGGCGCAGTTGTTGATATTCTTACGAGGCATAACCCCAGACTTTGAGTTTACAGAAGAGCTTGCTTCAGTGCTGTCAATGAAGAGCACAACCACAGGGAAAGATTTATTGGAGGAGGTTAATTAATAAGTGTGGGGCAAAGCTGGGACTGAGTTTTGAAAAGTTATCCAGTGTGACCACTGATGGGTGCCCAAACTTGACAGGAAAAAACGTTGGCCGTTTGAAAAGGATACAAGATCAAGTAGCTGAGCTGAACCCAGATCAGAAAATGATTTTCCTGCATTGTATTATTCATCAGGAGGTGCTCTGAAAATGTGGTATGAAAATGAATCCATGTTGTGGATAATTCACTAAAGTGGTAAACTTCATAAGAGCAAACTCTTTAAACCACAGGCAGTTTGTCTCACTGTTGGAAGAGACAGAGTCGGCTCATGTAGATCTCCCCTACCACATAAATGTGAAATGGCTGAGTTTGGGGAAGGTGCTTAAAAGGGTGTGGGACCTGAAGTCGGAGATTGCTGAGTTTTTGCAAATGAAAGGAAAATATGTGGATTTCCCTCAACTGCAAGGTAAAGAATAGTTGGCTGAATTTGCCTTCACCGTGAACATTATGGCCCTCATGAATTAACTGAATTCCAAACTACAAGGGAAGGGCCTTTTTGCACATCAGATGTACAGCCTTGTCAAAACCTTCAAGGGAATATTACTCCTCCTGACCTGCCAAGTAGAAGCCAACAATCTCACCCACCTTCCGACACTACTAGTCTGTTCCCTATCAGATGACCAGCGGGAGAGGTATACATCGCTGTTGCGTGCTTTGAACGGTGCGTTTTCTCATCGTTTTGAGGATTTCAAAGTGTTGGAAAATGACATGCTGTTGGTTTCCTCTCCTTTCACCTTCAATGTGGATAACACTCCCACTGACCTGCAACTTGAGCTTATCGATCTTCAGTCTGATGCAGTGATTGGAGAACTATTTAAAACAATGTCACTGACAAGGTTCTATGCATCTCTCGATGAACAAAACATTCCAAAGATTAGGAGTCATGCTCAGAAGATGTTTGTACTGTTTTGGTCAACCTATGTATGTGAACAGACATTTTCAGTGATGAAATATAACAAGTCAAGGCACAGATCATCTCCTACTGACTCTCACCTCTCAGCAACCCTGAGTATAGCGACGTCAGAAACTATACCTGACGTCACTGCTTTAGTCAATGCCCATCAGAGACTTCACTCCTCACACTGATTCAGAAGTTTAAATGTAATGTTGAGCTTTCTCTCTTTCTTGTTGTTTGTTTTTGCATACCCGTTAACAAGAGTTTTGTCCATGGTGCTGAATGCACAGTGTACTTTTCCCTCCGTGTAGTTCATTGCATGTTTAATAATGAAAATGCCTACCAAGAGGGGAACATGGATGTGTTTTATTTCTGTGCATGTTAAAAAAGTAAAATAAGTAGCATATCTGGATGTGATTTACAGTAGATATATCTGTCAACACAGTCATGCACATGATGTATAATCCTGTAAATGCAAAAATATATTCTAATGTGGCCCTCCATGGAAAATAATTGCCCAGGCCTGGTCTAGCAGCATAGCCGCGGGAAGATGTTTGGAGGTGGGGCCCAGGGAAAAAAATGTTTTGCCCGCGCTACAGACGGCTATATCGGTCCGCTATTAGAGGACTAGTAAAGACCCAGCGCCCTACTTTTGTGAATAAAAAATAAAATGGTATAAATATTTTTGACATTCCGATTTTTCAGGGGGTGCTGCAGCACCCTCAGCACCCCTACTTACCCACGGCTATGGCTAGCCCAGGGTTTCCCAAACTCGGTCCTCTAGACCCCAAGTGTGGCATGTTTTGCCCCGAACACTACACAGCTGATTCGAATTATCAAAGCTTGATGATTAGTTAATTATTTGAATCAGCTGTGCAGTGCTTTGGCAAAAAACTAAACGTGCTCCCCTTGGAGTCCCGAGGACCGAGTTTGGGAAACCCTGGGCTAGCAAGTCATTATAAATTAATTGGAATGGCACGAAGTGAATACAGCAGTATCTGACCAATCCAGGCATTCTCCTCTGTAGTCTGTGTGGTTGTGTCCCTCTTGAAAAGAAAAACTGCAATAACAAAACAAAAAACTAAGTGAAGCACACTTTAACCTCAGTGACCAGTGCTAGTAATTGAATAGGAAACGATTTGAGCATAGCTAACTCAACCAACCACAACACTCACTGTCCTCAATAAGAAGCTTCACTATGTTCTCAATAAGAATCTTCACTATGTTCTCAATAAGAAGCTTCACTATGTCCTCAATAAGAAGCTTCACTATGTTCTCAATAAGAAGCTTCGCTATGTTCTCAATAAGAAGCTTCACTATGTCCTCAATAAGAAGCTTCACTATGTTCTCAATAAGAAGGAAGCTTCACTAATGTCTCAATAAGAAAAGCTTCACATAGTTCTCAATAAGAAGCCACTATGTTCTCAATAGAAGCTCACTATGTCCTCAATAAGAAGCTTCACTATGTTCTCAATAGAAGCTTCACTAGTCCTCAATAAGAAGCTTCACTATGTTCTCAATAAGAAGCTTCATTTTGTCCTCAATAAGAAGCTTCACTATGTTCTCAATAAGAAGCTTCACCATGTCCTCAATAAGAAGCTTCACTATGTCCTCAATAAGAAGCTTCATTATGTCCTCAATAAGAAGCTTCATTATGTCCTCAATAAGAAGCTTCACTATGTCCTCATTCAATGTTGTGTATTAGCCATTTCCTCACAGCAGGTATAGCAATAAATATTCCTGTTAAACCAAAACCACATTCTGTGTGTTTTTAGTCTTTTCATGTTTATTGTAATTTACTCGAGGCTGCCCTATGCAAATTGTACTCTTGCTTGTTGCGTTGAGCGGCGTGCTGTGGCTCTGAGACAGAAAAAATAATAATTTAAGAACGTGATCGCCATGATAAGGAGGTTTAATGTTGCCGTTATGGGGCTGGTTTGATGCCGGCCGGTGGACTAGCAGGATTCTAGCAATGGGCTGGGGGTAAAAAATGAGTCTCAGAGGCGACCTTGATCGGTGTTGCTGATAACCATAAATCAAGGTAAAAACTCCTATCCAGCCCACCGGACAGGAGCCATCGGCAGCTCACACACTATTCCCTCCCGTCTCCTACTTTGGGGAATGGGTTCATACAATACGCTATACAGATATTATGGCAAGGCTTTCCGCTGTGGAATTGTATTGTTGTATTAGGGAGGCTTGACTATGGCCCCTTTCAGAGATAAGGTCGTCCTATTCAAATGGTAAACGGTTTCTTCAAGTCATGGGTTGAGGTGTAGAGCCTGGAATAAAGGAAAAGACATGGGAAAAAGTTGAAGTATATGTATTTGTTTTCTTCAATAGACGTCCTCAAGATGACTAGAAAACTCAATAGAGGGTAAGCTTCCCTCCACGTATACAGTACAAAGAGATGGTAATATTCCCTCCAGGTATACAGTACAAAGAGATGGTAAGCTTTCCCTCCACGTATACAGTACAAAGAGATGGCAATATTCCCTCCACGTATACAGTACAAAGAGATGGTAAGCTTCCCTCCACATATACAGTTCAAAAGAGATGGTAATATTCCCTTCACGTATACAGTCCAAAGAGATGATAAGCTTCCCTCCACGTATACAGTCAAAGAGATGGTAATATTCCCTACACGTATACAGTACAAAGAGATGGTAAGCTTCCCTCCACGTATACAGTACAAAGAGATGGTAAGCTTCCCTCCACATATACAGTTCAAAGAGATGGTAATATTCCCTTCACGTATACACTACAAAGAGATGATAAGCTTCCCTCCACGTATACGTACAAAGAGATGGTAATATCCCTACACGTATACAGTACAAAGACAATGGTAATATTCCCTCCACGTATACAGTACAAAGAGATGGTAAGTTCCCTCCACGTATACAGTACAAAGACATGGTAATTCCCTTCACGTATACAGTACAAAGACATGGTAATTCCCTCCACGTATACAGTACAAAGAGATGGTAATATTCCCTCCACGTATACAGTACAAAGACATGGTAATATTCCCTCCACGTATACAGTACAAAGACATTGTAAGATATCCCTCCACGTATACAGTACAAAGACATGGTAATATTCCCTCCACGTATACAGTACAAAGACATGGTAATATTCCCTCCACGTATACAGTACAAAGACATGCGTGAATATTATTCACAATCCGACCTCCATCCTAAAAGATCAATAATAATTGTACAAACAGAGGGTAAGGAGCAGCTTAAATAGAAACCTGAGCTGTAATTCATGTCTAAAATTAAGCCATTTAAATTCAGGGTATACATCCTGCAGGGGTCAATTCTGGGTCCAGTACTTTTTACTGTTTACATTAACAATGTTGACTTGTCTGTAAAAAAAAAAAAAAAATGTCACCTGCACTTTTATAACGATGATACTGTTGTGTATACTATTGCCCCCACTGTTGACCAGGTTCTATTTGAACTACAGTCTGCCTTCATTGTTTTACAGAAAAACAAATCAAATATTTTTTTATGCTAACAGATCCCTCTGTACATATTAACTTATAGTTTGCCCCCACGCTTATAGGCTATGTGTTTGTGGATTGACTGAAGTGAATCAACCTACGGCAGCCAAGGTGATAATGGCTGGGATACATTTTGCTGATCTCCAAATGGCATTTTAAAGTTTTGAAATTGTATAGGAATGCAGTAAATTAGCTTCAACTTTCTTAAAATGTCTTGGGGGGTGTAAATAGCCTATTAGCTATACAAATAGCCGCTATACTCACATTAACTCAGCACCGGGATTAAAAACTATAATCTAACACATACAGAGGGACCTGGTAGCATAACAAATATTTTATTAACAAAAGGTATAAAAAAATAGGTTGGCTTTACAGAACTTTTTTGCTTTAGCAATTTTACAGCAAATTTTGCCATGGGGTGGGGAGACGGTTTCGCAGTTTTAAAAAGCCATGCTAATATGATATCTGAATAAGAGTGACTAACAAAATCAAGGCCCCTGGGCGCGTGCGCTGCGTGCCAGGTCGGTAATCCGGACATGATTACTACAAGTTTAGATAGCTGGCAAGACTAACTACACTAATTAACTTTTTTTTAATTTTCTTTACTGACATAGGCTAATTACAGTGCCATCAGAAAGTATTCACACCCCTTGGCTTTTTCCACATTGTTGTGTTACAATTTTTATTTATAAAAAATAAATAAATGAAAGTTGAAAGCTGAAATGTCTTGAGTCAATAAGTATTCAACTCCTTTGTTATGGAAAGCCTAAATACGTTCAAGAGTAAAAATTCACATAAAATGTTTTTGCTTAACAAGTCCCATAAGTTGCATGAACTCACTTTGTTTGGAATAATAGTGTTTAACATGATTTTTTAATGACTACCTCATCTCTGTACCCCACACATATAATTATCTGTAAGGTACCTCAGAGGTGCAGTACATTTCAAACACAGATTCAACCACAAAGACCAGGGAGGTTTTCCAATGACTCGCAAAGAATGGCACTTCATGGTAGATAGGTTAAAAAGAGAAGACATTGAATATTTTAAAAATTTTATTTCACCTTTATTTAACCAGGTAGGCCAGTTGAGAACAAGTTCTCATTTACAACTGCGACCTGGCCAAGATAAAGCAAAGTAGTGCGACAAAAAAACAACAAACAGAGTTACACATGGTATAAACAAAAATACAGTCAATAACAATAGAAAAAATCTATAACAGTGTGTGCAAATGGAGTAAGGAGGTAAAGCAATAAATAGGCCATAGTAGCAAAGTAATTACAATTTAGCAAAATTAACACTGGAGTGATAGATGTGCAGGTAGATGTGCAAGTAGAAATACTGGTGTGCAAAAGAGCAAAAAAAGAATAAAAACAATATGGGGGTGAGGTGGGTAGTTGGATGGGCTATTTACAGAATGGGCTGTGTACAGCTGCACGATCGTGAGCTGCTCAGATAGCTGATGCTTAAAGTTAGTGACGGAGATATAAGTCTCCAACTCAGCGATTTTTGCAATTCGTTCCAGTCATTGGCAGCAGAGAACTGGAAGGAAAGGAGGCCAAAGCAGGTGTTGGCTTTGGGGATGACCAGTGAGATATACAGTGGGGAGAACAAGTATTTGATACACTGCCGATTTTGCAGGTTTTCCTACTTACAAAGCATGTAGAGGTCTGTAATTCATCATGGGTACACTTCAACTATGAGAGACGGAATCTAAAACAAAAATCCAGAAAATCACATTGTATGATTTTTAAGTAATAATTTGCATTTATTGCATGACATAAGTATTGATACATCAGAAAAGCAGATCTTAATATTTGGTACAGAAACCTTGTTTGCAATTACAGAGATCATACGTTTCCTGTAGTTCTTGACCAGGTTTGCACACACTGCAGCAGGGATTTTGGCCCACTCCTCCATACAGATCTTCTCCAGATCCTTCAGGTTTCGGGGCTGTCGCTGGGCAATACGGAATTTCAGCTCCCTCCAAAGATTTTCTATTGGTTCAGGTCTGGAGACTGGCTAGGCCACTCCAGGACCTGAGATGCTTCTTACGGCGCCACTCCTTAGTTGCCCTGGCGTGTGTGTTCGGGTCGTTGTCATGCTGGAAGACCCAGCCACGACCCATCTTCAATGCTCTTACTGAGGAAGGAGGTTGTTGGCCAAGATCTCGCGATACATGGCCCCATCCATCCTCCCCTCAATACGGTGCAGTCATCCTGTACCCTTTGCAGAAAAGCATCCCAAAGAATGATGTTTCCACTCCATGCTTCACGGTTGGGATGGTGTTCTTGGGTTGTACTCATCCTTCTCTTCCTCCAAACACGGCGAGTGGAGTTTAGACCAAAAAGCTCTATTTTTGTCTCATCAGACCACATGACCTTCTCCCATCCTCCTCTGGATCATACAGATGTCATTGGCAAACTTCAGACGGGCCTGGACATGCGCTGGCTGAGCAGGTGGACCTTGCGTGCGCTGCAGGATTTAATCCATGACGGTGTAGTGTGTACTAATGGTTTTCTTTGAGACTGTGGTCCCAGCTCTCCAGGTCATTGACCAGGTCCTGCCGTGTAGTTCTGGGCTGATAACTCACCTTCCTCATGATCATTGATGCCCCACGAGGTGAGATCTTGCATGGAGCCCGACCGAGGTGATTGACCGTCATCTTGAACTCTTCCATTTTCTAATAATTGCGCCAACAGTTGTTGCCTTCTCACCAAAGCTGCTTGCCTATTGTCCTGTAGCCCATCCCAGCCTGTTGCATGTCTACAATTTTATCCCTGATGTCCTTATACAGCTCTCTGGTCTTGGCCATTGTGGAGAGTTGGAGTCTGTTTGATTGAGTGTGTGACAGGTGTCTTTTATACAGGTAACGAGTTCAAACAGGTTGCAGTTAATACAGGTAATGAGTGGAGAACAGGAGGGCTTCTTAAAGAAAAACTAACAGGTCTGTGAGAGCCGGAATTCTTACTGGTTGGTAGGTGATCAAATACTTATGTCATGCAATAAAATGCAAATTAATTACTAAAAATCATACAATGTGATTTTCTGGATTTTGTTTTAGATTCCGTCTCTCACAGTTGAAGTGTACCTATGAAAAAATTACAGACCTCTACATGCTTTGTAAGTAGGAAAACCTGCAAAATCGGCAGTGTATCAAATACTTGTTCTCCCCACTGTACCTGCTGGAGCGCCTGCTACGGGTGGGTGTTGTTATGGTGACCAGTGAGCTGAGATAAGGCTGAGCTTAACCTAGCAAAGACTTATAGATGACCTGGAGTCAGTGGTATGGCCGACGAATATGTAGCAAGAGCCAGCCAACGAGAGCATACAGTCGCAGGTGGGTGGTATATGGCGCTTTGGTGACAAAACGGATGGCACTGTGATAGACTGCATCCAGTTTGCTGAGTAGAGTGTTGGAGGCTATTTTGTAAATGACATCGCCGAAGTCGAGGATTGGTAGGATAGTCAGTTTTACAAGGGTATGTTTGGCAGCGTGAGTGAAGGAGGCTTTGTTGCGAAATAGGAAAGCCAATTCTAGATTTAATTTTGGATTGGAGATGCGTAATGTGAGTCTGGAAGGAGAGTTTACAGTCTAGCCAGACACCTAGGTATTTGTAGTTGTCCACATATTCTAAGTCAGAACCGTCCAGAGTAGTGATGCTAAGTCGGGGCGGCAGTGCGGCAGCGATCGGTTGAAGAGCATGCATTTAGTTTTACTAGCGTTTAAGAGCAGTTGGAGGCCATGGAAGGAGTGTTGTATGGCATTGAAGCTCGTTTGGAGTTTTGTTAACAGAGTGTCCAAAGAAGCGTCTGCGTAGAGGTGGATCAAGGAATCACCCGCAGCAAGAGTGGCATAATTGATATATACAGAGAAAAGAGCTGGCCTGACAATTGAACTCTGTGGTACCCCCATAGAGACTGCCAGAGGTCCGGACAACAGGCCCTCTGATTTGACACACTGAACTCTATCTGAGAAGTAGTTGGTGACCCAGGCGTGACAGTCATTTGAGAAACCAAGGCTGTTGAGTCTGCTAATAAGAATACGGTTATTGACAGAGTTGAAAGCCTTGGCCAGGTCGATGAAGACGGCTGCACAGTACTGTTTTTTATCGATGGCGGTTATGATATCGTTTAGTACCTTGAGTGTGGCTGAGGTGCACCCGTGATTCGAAATGGTCAGTGATTTGTTTGTTAACTTGGCTTTCGAAGACTTTGGAAAGGCAGGGCAGGATGGATATAGGTCTGTAACAGTTTGAGTCTAGAGTGTCATCCCCTTTGAAGAGGGGGATGACCGCAGCAGCTTTCCAATCTTTAGGAATCTCGGACGATACAAAAGAGAGGTTGAACAGACTAGTATTAGGGGTTGCAACAATGGCGGCGGATAATTTTAGAAAGAGATGGTCCAGATTGTCTAGCCCAGCTGATTTGTACGGGTCCAGGTTTTGCAGCTCTTTCAGAATATCTGCTATCTGGTTTGGGTGAAGGAGAAGCTGGGGAGGCTTGGGCAAGTCGCTGCGGGGGGGGTGCGGAGCTGATGGCCAGGGTTGGGGTAGCCAGGAGGAAAGCACAGCCAGCTGTAGAGAAATGCTTCTTGAAATTCTCGATTATCATGGATTTATCGGTGGTGACAGTGTTTCCTAGCCTCAGAGCAGTGGGCAGCTGGGAGGAGGTGCTCTTATTCTCCATGGACTTTACAGAATATCCCTTTGATCATGGGGAAGTTATTAATTACACTTTGGATGGTGTATCAATACACCTAGTCACTAAAAAGATACAGACGTCCTTCCTAACTCAGTTGCCGAAGAGGAAGGAAACCGCTCACCATGATGCCAATGGGGACTTTTAAACAGTTGCAGAGTTTAATGGCTGTGATGATAGGAGAAAACTGAGGATGGATCAACAACGTTGTAGTTACTCCACAAAACTAATCTAATTAACAGAGTGAAAAGAAGCCTGCACAGAATTTAAAAAATCCAAATCATGCATCCTGTTTGCAACAAGGCACTAAAGTAATATTGGCAAAAATGTGGCAAAGCAATTCACTTTTTGTCCTGAAGTGTTACGTATGTTTGGTGCAAATCCAATACAACACATTGCTGAGTACCACTCTCCATATTTTCAATCATAGTGATGACTGCATCATGTTATGGGTATTCTTGTAATAGTTAAGGACTGGGGAGTTTTTCAGGATAAAAAAGAAACGGAATGGAGCTAAGCACAGGCAAAATCCTAAAGGAAAACCTAGTTCAGTCTGCTTTCTACCAGACAATGGGAGATTAATTCACCTTTCTGCAGGACAATAACTTAAAACACAAGGCCAAATCTACACTGGAGTTGCTTACCAAGAAGACTGGCTGAGTTACAGTTTTGACTTAAATGTACTTGAAAATCTATGGCAAGACCTGAAAATGGTTGTCTAGCAATGATCAACAACCAATTTGACAGAATAGAAAAGAATAATGGGCAAATGTTGCACAATCCAGGTGTGGAAAGCTCTTAGAGAATTACACAGAAAGACTCACAGCTGTATTCGCTGCCAAAGGTGCTTCTACAAAGTATTGACTCGGGGGTGTGAATACTTATGTAAATTTGATATTTCTGTATGTCTTTTAAAATAAATTTACAAAAATGTCTAAAACCATGTTTTCACTTTGTCATTATGTGATATCGTTTGTAACGGTAGCTAACACTGTTCCATACAGATTTTGCGTACCGCGGCATTCAAACGAGGCTGCGATGAAAACTAATGGGACTGTAGCGACTGTGTTGGCATCAAAATCCAGGGCGTTGATTGACATGGTATTGGACCAATAGTATTCGAGAAAAGTTGCAAAAACTGACCCCTCTGACGCTGTACGATACATTGTGACATATCACGACGTATCGTACGTCACGCATTATGCAACACATTGTGTGCCGTACAGCGTCTTTCCACCAGGGGTAGCGCCTCTCTTGCAGATTAAAAACAAGTGAAAGGGACAGGGAAAGGGGATATCTCGTCAATTGTACAACTGAATGCATTCATTTTTCGCGTTATCACTGCAAGCCATCATGACTCTCAAAAGTCGCAACAGCCGCAGTTTACTTGTGAAGTTAACTTTAGCCCCGACCTAAAAACCCTATTCAAATTCGACACAAACCTTCAAATGTATTTTTTTTTAAATAAAAAAATTGCCTTTTTAGGTATATAATGACACGTTATATAAACTCTTTATAGTGTTTTATAAACATTTTAGAGGTGATAAGTTGGACAAATTGGGTGAAAAAATTTCAAAAGTTTCCCTACGCTTCCCCCTCGCAAGTTTTAAAAAGACCAGGCGGAGCTCCATTGCCTTCTTCAATCATGCAGAGACGGGTAGCATGAAGGTCACGTCATTGATTTCGCTGGAAAACAGAAAAATTGTGCTTTACAAAGGTATTCATATTACACTTGACCTGGAAGTATACATTTTTGTGGCTGCTAAAATACGGTCACGGGTATGAAACACTGTCAAGTACGGAAGTTTGTTAGTTATCGTTAGATGGGTGAGAGAGAAAAATCGATACTGAACAAAAATATAAACGCAACATGTGAAGTGTTGGTCCCATGTTTCATGAGCTGAAATAAAAGAGTTAGGTAAATCAGCTGTTAGTTTTTTTGCACCGTGTTTGTGGAACTATCGTCAAAATCTTCTTAAATGTTTTGGTGCCTCTAGGGCAATTCAGAAAGCTGATTGAGGACCTTATTGCTGATGAATGTGTTCGTTTTTTATCGCCATGTTTTTCTTTCTTTCTGCTTGTATTTTGTATTTATATTTTGATGTGTGTATTTCTGTAATGTTTCTGTATTTCATCTGTAAAAAAGACCTTGGTCTCAGTATGACTCCCTGATAAAATAAAGGATTAAAAAAATAAAAAATTAATGACATGATGCATAAGACCAGAGACCTGCTGCTTAACTTTCTCCCAGACATCTTTGCCCTCTTGCCGATTTCAACTTCCCCCTTAATCACTTTATCCTGGCGCCAGGTCTGGGCTTGTATCGTTTTTTATCAGTCTAACCATCATCCGCTCAGCCTTCAGGAGGACAAATGACCCGGAACAAGAAAAGAAAATATATTTCACACCTAGCTTTACATTGTAACCTCAACTCACCTGTCATTTAATGATGTTCAGGTTGTAAAGCTGGTTGTAATTTCAACCAGCTTTGCCCGCTGAGAAGCTGTATGGAAGAAAGATATCTCTCTGTAGTCAATTATCGGGTTATACACTGAACAAAAATATAAACGCAACATGTAAAGTGTTGGTCCCATGTTTCATGAGCTGAAATAAAAGATCCCAGAAATATTTAATGTGCATGGCATATGGAGAAGCTAATTAAACAGCATGATCATTACACAGGTGCCCCTTCTGCTGGGGACAATAAAAGGCCACTAAAATTCTTATTTACAATGACGGCCTAGGAACAGTGGGTTAACTGCCTTGTTCAGGGGCAGAATGACATATTTTTACCTCGTCAGCTCAGGGATTCTGTCACGGATCCCTCCGGAACTTTCATCACGCACACATGTCCCCTAGTCCTACTGATTAGTATTTGTATATATGTGCCCTTTGGTTTCCATGGTCTTGTCAATTATTGTTACAATGTCCGTTGGTGCGTGTGAGTACCTGTGCTGTGTGTTTTGGGCTTTCGTGCTCTTGTGGATTGCACAGATGATTATGGGTCTCGTCCCGTGTGTTAATCATTGTGCGTGCATGTATTATTTATTCGAGGTACTCCTTGCTCTTTTGTTTGGGTTTCAACCCTGTGTTTTTGTTACGTGTTTGTTTGGTCTTCGTACCCGTGCCCTTACACGGCACGCTGTAATTTGGGCTTAATAAAAAAAACTATTACGCATTCCTGCGTCTGTCTCCCGAATCATTTATACCAACGTGACAGAATAATCGACCATTGAGGGAGACAACGGGAATGGCCCATTCAACGAAGCTGCGACTGGTCCGTCCGGCGCCGCTGCAACTTCGACAGCTGCAACTGGTCCGTCCGACGCCGCCGCAACTTCGCCAACTGGCCCATCCGACAACGACGCAACTTCGGCAGCTGCATCGGGTCCTGATCGACCCGCACTGCGTTCCTGTGATTGTCCTGGAGGCCGGTGTCGTTGCGCAGCACGTCAGGGGGGGGGGGGGTTTGCATTTCACAATTGCATTTCATGGATGGCAATTTGAATGTACAGAGATACCGTGACAAGCTCCTGAGGCCCATTGTTATGCCATTCATCCACCGCCATCACCTCATGTTTCAGCACGATAATGTGCGGCCCCATGTCGCAAGGATCTGTTCACAATTCCTGGAAGCTGAAAATGTCCCAGTTCTTCCATTGCATGTATACACACAAGACATTTCACCCATTGAGCATGTTTTGGATGCTCTGGATTGACGTGTATTTAACAGCGTGTTCCAGTTCCCGCCAATATTCAGCAACTCCGCACAGCCATTGAAAAGGAGTGGGACAACATTCCACTGGCCAAAATCAACAGCCTGATCAACTCTAAGCGAAGGAGATGTGTCGTGCTGCATGAGGCAAATGGTGGTCACACCAGATGCTGCAACACAGTCTCACATTCAATTCGCGCATATATGTACAAAATGTATTTCAGCAGATTTCGTGCGTTTTTGTGCATTTTTGGGCTGGTTTGGGCTGGTTAAATTCGTTTGAAAATACACTAATTTCTGTGCTACTTAATTCGTGCGAAAAGACACGAATTTAACCAGTAGGCGACACAAGCCTTTGCAACAACCATATAGACGCGATAATTTATATTTCATTTTTGTTCTTCTTAATGGCTAATTCAACGTCATGAATATACAGAAATGTTGTCTTTGTTTAACCATGTTTTAAAATGTGTCGTTGTATGCCTATATGTACTGTTTTTAGAACTTGCGCTGCACACATAATTTTTGTGAGGAATAGACCACATCTTACCTGCGACTTAATTCTGGGACAATATTTGTTTACTTATTAATGGCCATCGCTGGCTTTTCTGTGCTTGATTTCGCTTAATACTTTGGATACTGGTGCACTTGTATCAGAACGCCTTTTTGTCATGTAGGCAACCATCACGATTTTCTTCATCCATTTCATATTTCGTGGAGCCTAAATTACACAATTTTCTTCATAATGCATCTATTACATGTTATGGTAAAATAATGAATTATTTGGCTTACACTTATGGCCTTTCCAGGCCTTTCCATACCTAAGGGACATTTTAGCACTCGCCATATGGTTAGTGAGAAACGCCACATTGCAAATGTAAGGTCCGTTACTAGACGTCCTGCACGTCGTTCTATTCGCGGACGGCGTCGGGCCCGTGCGCGGGGAGGATCTTTCAGGAAGTCATCAAACTAAATCTCTTCGACGTTCGGTTTCCGTTTTTAAAAATACACATTTTGGTCATTTTCCGCAGTCTAGGGGAATTCCCACCAGAGGGAAAATAAATAATATGGAAATGGACACAGCACATTGCCTGCATGTGCCTTTTCTCCTAAACGGAAATATTCGAAGACGTAATGGACAGTTGCCCCGAACAAGATGGCGTCAGAGGCCTCAACGCTTTTTAGTTATGGCCATTTTTCTGGGATTTAAAGGTCAAAAACGTAAGATAGGGTGCTAATTGACCGTTCACGTCACAAGTACATAAGCATACGGTTCAGGAAAAAAAGACCAGCATTTTATCTATCGTAATTTAAGAGAAATCGTACATTGACAAATTGGGTAATGTTCACAAAAAGGAGTTTAAAAAAAAGTTACAGATCCAGTGCAGGTGTGTTCAGACGAACTATTTTAAGTGTCTCGAAAGCTTGCCACTGCATCGCAGTGTAGCTTGCGCCAAAGAGTCTCTGGGTTCGCGCCCAGGCTCTGCTGCGCAGCCGGCGCGACCGGAGGGAGTCCGTTGGCCTAGCGTCGTCCGGGTTAGGAGAGGTTTGGCCGTAGGGATATCCTTGTCTCATCGCCGCCTCCCGCGACTCCTGTGGCTAGCCAAGGGGCCATGTGGCACTGTGTTCCTCCGAACACTTGTGCGGCTGGCTATCCGGGTTGGAGCGCGCCTGTGTTAAGAGCCAGGCGGCTTGGTGGGTTGTGCTTCGGAGGACGCGTGTTCGCACTTGTCTGCTGGCCTACCGATTTGAGCGGAGTCAGATAGTAATTGACAAGCGAGTGGATCCCGACGACGATACTCACTCGGCCTAGAGGGTAGCTGCATATAAGCGATGGAGTGTAAAGTACGGTGCTTAAAGACACACAAAGCCTATGAAATGGCATTGCCATTATCTCCAGGCGTGCCGAGTTCAACGAGATGCCCCGCTTGACCGTAGCTCCGGTCTAGGTGCAGCGGACGGACAGAGAAGGCCCAAATGACCCTAGCTCTGACCTCAGAGACGTTTCTTTCTTTCTGCGTTTGGAGAAGAGAATCGAGAGAAGAACCGTTAAGGTTAGAAGCACAATTGAACCTCAGGAAATTCTAAGGTCCTCCCGATCTGTGCAAAGCCTAACATTGAGCGTGTGGCATTAACCCTTAATAGTTAAAAAAAGTTTACATCAAACAGTTTACAATGACATGTGTTCCCATAGGAAGACATGCCTGCTCCCCTAAATTCAACCTGAAGCCTATGTGGCTTAATAATGCCTTACTGTACGCTTCGATGACAATCCTCAGGCCACTATGAGGTCTACCTGTGTCCGATTCTAAGCTTTCCTGGAACCGGAAGTGGTTAAATCACCCTAAAAGTGTTTGCCATACCCAACCTGCCAGTTTGAGAGAAAATAGTGCATTCAACCCTATGTAAATCAGTGAGTTCTTAAGTTTCGTATTAGACTTAAAACTCAGGATTCTGTAAAACCCACTCCAATGAGGATATGTTGTTTTCTTTGAGCTTCCTGTGCCAACCGGAAGTGCCATAATTGGGTCAAAAGGGCTGTTTCGAAGGGTTAAAAAAGTCAAATTCTTTTCAAACTAATATATGTGAATAGGAAACCCTCATGAACTGTAAATCAGTCATTCATCCCATCGAATTCAAGGAAAAATTTACACACCCACCACAGAAAGGATGGAGGACCACACTGAGGGGCTTAGAGGCAGACAGTGCCTGCAATAGTTAATCTTTGTTTTTGAACTTTAAAGAACCGCTCAGACCTAGAGTTCTGAAACTTTACAACTGTTCTAGAGCTCAGGTCGATTAAGCACGGTGAGTTATGTGGCTCTAGAAGGTTCTCGGACCGATAAAAAGCCTCGGTGCATTTGCATTGACTTCAATTTTCATTTTGAGCATTACAAAATGTGTGACATTTAGAAAGTCCCAGAGTTGCACGACTAGGTGCATTGAAACCGGCTCGCCCATAGAGACGGACCCCGACTTCTGTCGCCATAGTATTCGAGGCCCGCCGTAGCAAGGCATGGAAAAAAGTGAATTTCAGCACCAATTAAGTTTTGCTCGGGCACCGAATGACCTATCGAGCCGAAACTTGGGATTCGAGGTCGCCTCACATAGGGCTAAAATAATGTGAAAAACTGGACCCGCAGCTAGCATATACAATACTACTATTTATTTGTTTTATTATGGTTTAAATGGAAGGCGCTGGTGAATTTGGCCTGCTGCTATATGTGATAGTTGGCTTCTAAACGAGTTGGAAAAGTGAGTTTGGAGTCAGTGTATCAGTTGGTGTCTGAAAATATTAATTGGCTGATGGACACTGACTTTGCTAGTGACTTTTGTGCATTTGCAATATGTTTCAACAGTGAAAAACCACCAAAATCGATTCTGAATTTACCACTAAAAATGACATCACCATAGCCGTGCCGGTTCAACGAGATGCCCCGCCTTGACCGTAGCTTGCCGGTCTGAGCGCAGCGACAGTGACAAGAAGATGACCTTGACCTACATTTCAAGTCTTTTGCTTTTTGGGAGACAGAGAGCAGAACTGTTAAGGTTTAGAAGCACATTTGACCTCAGGAACAGTTCCTAAGGTCTCTGTGCAAGCTTAACCTTGACCGTGTGGATTAACCCTTAACAGTTAAAGAAAGGTGTTTACATCAAACAGTTTAGCAATGACATCTCACCCAATAGGAACACATTGCCTGTCACCCTAAATCAACCTGAAGGCCTTGTGGGTTATGAAATGTTCTTTGAACTGTCTTCAATGACACAATCATCAAGGCACTATGAGGTCTAACTGTGTTGTTCTAAGCTTCTCTGAGCAACCGGAGTGAATAAATCACCTAAGTGTGTTTTCTTCGACGATGGTAGGATGCGCAAACAGATGTCATAGAATAGCTCTCTCACACCCACACTACACACACACACACACACACAGCAAGGACGGAGTGAAAAAGTATGGTGCTTAAAGACACACAGAGCCTTAAATGCTTTTAGGGGGGATCCAGACTTCCATACCCGCTCTGGGAGCGCTATACTACCGCCCCAAATCAATGGGTGCTGGCCTGAGTGATTTATGGAGGTTTTCAAAAAATATTCTGTTTTTTCTTCTGGAAAATATTTTATGTTTTTTCTTCTCAAGTCAATGGCCTGAGTGATTTATGGAGGTTTTCAAAAAATATTCTAAGTCCAAACTTTTCGTGCACCTGGTATTTTTTTGGGGTTACCAGGCGTCATTTTTCAAAACGGTTGAAATTGCTTTTAGGGGGCATCCAGAGTGTCACATGACCGGATGAGGTAACTATTCTTGTTCTTCTTGTAACTTTCCGGTAGGCTAGAAGCTTTCCGGTGTTTTGCTGCTCGACACAGGTCGACGCAGGTATTGCACTTGATTTATCGTTATCGTAACCGTAGGTGTAGCCAAGTGGAAATACGAAAGCTTTCTAGCTATTTCGCACTGACGGTAATTTGAACACAAGAACGTTTCTAGTGAAAAGGTGCTACACTCAGAGCCATGTATTTACACTCAGCCACCCTAGCCTTATTACGGGTTAACGTTTTGGTCATTTTGGTTGGCCAACAAAATGTAAGACTACAATGACTGCATACGTTTCCCCAAATGTTATACGAAAAAAAAAATGTTTTGTTATTGATGGACAATGGCAAGGCTGCCATTGTATTTTCAGTTACATTCTGTTCAATAAAAATGTTTTACACGTTTATTTTTTAAGAAATACATGGAACTACAACCGAATAAAACACCATTAACCATCATGCATTGCTTACATTCATTCTATACTGAAAAGTCTGTTCAGAAAAATCGAAAACAGTACATATAGGCATAAAACCACAATGTTTTAATAGGGATTAAATAAAGACAATATATATATAACCTCTTATGGTTATATGGTTAAAAAAAAGACAAAATATCTATATATTCATAACGTAAAATAAATAAATACAGGCGATCGCGTCTATGGTTGTTGCAACGGCTTATGTCGCCTACTGGTTAAATTCGTGTCTTTTCGCACTAATTAAGTAGCACAGAAATTCGTGTATTTTCAAACGAATTGAACCACCCCAAAACACCACAAAAATGCACAAAAACGCACGAAATCTGCTGAAATACATTTTGTACATATATGCGCGAATTGAATGTGAGGCTAGGCTGGATGCTGACTGGTTTTCTGATCCACACCCCTACCTTTTTTTTTTAAAGGTATCTGTGACCCACAGATGCATATCTGTATTCCTAGTGATGTGAAATCCATAGATTATGGTCTAATGAATTGATTTCAATTGACTGATTTCCTTATATAAACTGTAACTCAGCAAAATCTTTGAAATTGTTGCATGTTGTGTTTATATTTTTGTTCAGTATGTATTTGGATAAATGTATGAGTATTCTTGGTGTGTTCATTGCTGGCACTCAGCGGTACTATAATGCGGCATAGTACCAGAACTCAGGACTTACAGATGAAAGATTGAGAGGAAGTGGAACACTCTCGCTCATTGTCAGAACAGCCTG
The DNA here is from genome assembly GCF_002910315.2 of Salvelinus sp. IW2-2015. Classification (NCBI taxonomy): domain Eukaryota; kingdom Metazoa; phylum Chordata; class Actinopteri; order Salmoniformes; family Salmonidae; genus Salvelinus; species Salvelinus sp. IW2-2015. Next base: position 3,218,688 of record NC_036867.1, on the reverse strand, counting down.
AACAGACTGAATGGGCTGATGCAGCGCCCTGAAAAAGAATGGAGGGAATGGGACAAGGAGAGAGAGGGAGAAATGGAAGCAGAAGGAGAGAATAGTCCTTAACATGGCTGGTTGAGGGGGTGACTACGATATCCAACAGGCCTGGGAACTTAGTATTTCTGAATCATTTGGCATCAAAACACTTTTTGGACAGATTTACTATGCAATTGCAGCAAGTGCAAAGCTTGAATTTGTTTGTTTTTAAGGAAATTGAACTTGGAGTACAGAACAAAAATAAAAGACTGAGCTTGAGGAGAAGGTATCATTTAAGTAAATAGTTATATTTTAGATTTGTCCTTGGTGTTTTATCCCTTACTGAGAAAAGCATTGCAAACACATAATAAATATGTTTCAGTAATAATCCTTGGATTGGAAAGTAGCCTAAAGCTTTTCTTCAGTTCATTGAAAGCTAGCCTGGTGGCCACAGTAGCGCTGACTGTGGATGTGCATATTATTATCTCATTCTAATGAAGCTGTCATCTACAGTTAGAAAGGGAAAAACGACTAGCCTGAAGCGTCAATTAAGCACACAGTGGTATGAAGCATACAGTCTGCAGGGTTCAGAAGAGATTATGGAAGAGTGGTAGTACAAGATCATAGTATGCATAAAAGGTTAAGTGTGAATATTCATAAGGTAAATGGTCTTTGAAGTGTTGTTGGAAAGGGGAACATCTATTGCACTCTAAACATTAAATCTCTCTCACACACGCATGCATGCACACAGTCACGCACAAACACACACACCTGTCTTCCTGTGATCTGTAGTGAGGGAGGGATGTTGCCCAGAGCAGGAGGCTGAATGAATAAGACATGGTGCAGGAGTAGAGGTGAGGATCAGAAGGGGAAGAGAGCACCCTAGGCTAACGCAGAGCCAGTGAAGGGAGCCCTGATGGAGAGGTGAGGAGGGAGAAGGTCCTCCTTCTCCCTCAGAAGGGGAAGCGAGCACCCTAGGCTAATGCAGAGCCAGTGAAGGGAGCCCTGATGGAGAGGTGAGGAGGGAGAAGGAGGACAAGATGGAGTTCAGTAGAGCGACAGAGAGCAAGACTAAGAATGCCCTTGGTGGTGTGAAAGAGGGATGGATAGATGGCAGGGGTCAGTGAAAGAGAGAAAGCCCTGGGGTCTTTGAAATGACAAGAAAGACAACAGGGGATGTTTGGGTCTGTATAGCGAGAGAGGGGGAGTGGTGGATGGTGAAGGTGGAAATGATGGACTGTTGGGGTGGACAGTAAATGCCATAAAGGCAGTGCATGGTCGGAAGGAGAAGATGAAGTGATCTCAGGTGACTGGAAGGGTGGACAAATGAAAAAATGCAGCATTGAGACGGAATAAAGATTGGACTATGAGGGAGGGAAAAAGACAGGCGGACAGATGGTTGAAAAATATGGGCAGCCAAGTGTTTGTTTAGGCTGAAATTAGGTGAGAACAGATCAAAACCGGGAGGAGAAGAGATGGAAAGATGATAGGAGGAGAAGAGATGGAAAGATGATAGGAGGGAGAAGAGATGGAAAGAGGATAGGGGGAAAATAGATGGAAGAGGATAGGAGGGAGGAGACGAGATGAAAAGATTTGGAAAGAGGATAGGAGGGAGGAGAAGAGATGGAAAGAGGATAGGACGGAGGATAAGAGATGGAAAGAGGATAGGAGG
>NC_036867.1:3207929-3216995 GCF_002910315.2 Salvelinus sp. IW2-2015 | reverse complement strand
GGAAAGAGGATAGTAGGAGAAGAGTTGGAAAGAGGATAGGAGGAGAAGAGATGGAAAGAGGATAGGAGGAGAAGAGTTGGAAAGAGGATAGTAGGAGAAGAGTTGGAAAGAGGATAGTAGGAGAAGAGTTGGAAAGAGGATATAGGAGGAGAAGAGATGGAAAGAGGATAGGAGGAGAAGAGATGGAAAGAGGATAGGAGGAGAAGAGTTGGAAAGAGGATAGCTTACCTTAGGTTTAGCTTTACATGGATGCAAACTAGGGAAAAGTAATAGCATACAAGAGGATTGGATTGGATTTATAGAATGCTTTCCTAGATGCTCTTAAGTGCTTTACATTGATATGATGTAAATGTGCTGATACAAAGGATAGAAAAAGTAAAGTAGGTATGGAGTGAGGCAAAAGAGGTAGATATTCAGGACAGAGTCTGAATGGTAGACTACAGGAGGTGGAATAGCAGACTGTATAGGACATGAGGACAGACCCAAACTGTCCTAGAGGGAATGAGTGATTACAGAAGAGGGACCAAACAGAGAAGACAGAGACAGGAGCGATGACAACTCCAGCGGAGGAGTGAGCAAAATGAGACTCCTGTCTATAAACCTGGGGAGGGGACAGGTCAGGTGTAGAGTACACAGCCAATCGCTGAACACAGAAGGTCACTTTTAACTGGAACAATGAACATCAAACGAATACATTCAAAATGCAAAGAGGATCATTTATATGTGTGCTAAACAAGGTCATAGGAATATATTAAAGTGCAGAGAGAAGCAATTGAGCATGTAACGTCCTGAGTGTTGTTCATTACTATTGCAAAATGATCCACAGTAATGCGGTAGTTTTTCATCTTTCATCTTGATACGGCTGTGAATATTGAAGTGAAGGGAAGTGCTATCGATAGCATATCGCTCAGCATTTGGCCGGTGAATTCTAAAAACCCAGAATTGTCACTCTTTCACACAAACTTTTTTGAATGAATGTCATTATGATGGTAATTTTGTCACCTCTTATGGACAATTAGTTATTCTAGCAGATAATGATGCTCCCAATAACAATCTGTCCCCAATTAACACTCAACCAGAACCATATTCTCAGCTCTCATGGCTCTTGACTGAAACAACATTCAGAAATGGGCTTAAATCGTCCTTGTCCGATAAGGGGCAAAGTCATTGTGAAGATAAGAACAACTTTTATCTCTCTATTGCAATGTTCTACTCTCTCTGGAGCGGGCCTTTGCGACTCAAAGCATCTTGGAAGCCTGTTCGAGAGTTTGGTATAGAATCTAGGAGCTAGGACAGACGTAGTCAATATAACTATTTGTTTAGCACTTTTGAAATGTACAGTGACAGAATTCAGAACATGGGCCGTTCTTACCGGGCTCTCCCTGTACACCAAGTTAGAACCGTAGGATAAATAAAGGGGGTATATAAGCAGACAATGAAAGCTCTTACAATATTCAATGATTACCTTTCTCTAAAACAGGTTTTAGGCTACAGTAGAACAGTCAGAACAGTAGGTGAAATTAATAGGGGTAAATAGACCAAATTATCAATGTGATTATACATAGACTACTAACATCTTACTACACAACATACACGTAGTATTACTTTCTTAGCTACAGTATACATATCTCCCTGGCAAATTACATCATTTATGAAGCAGCATACAATATATTTTTGTACTCACGTTGTTGTGCTCGGCTCACATGAATAGGAAGGTGGCGTGGCGGTCCTCCAGGTTAACAGTTGTTTTGAGCGTGACACAAATCATACTTAATTGGCAGCATGGCCAATGTTGAATGTTTATCATTTTAAACTTGGAAAATATCCCCTTAATCCCAGATTTGGGAACACAGCCACTGTCCCTGATTCCTTCCAAGCCACTCGTTGAATTTGCGATTTCCAACTTGTTGTATAATGTTTGTGTCCAATGGCCGATGAGCACAGATACGTTTTATCTATAATTTCTCTTCATTTTTTCTCTTCATATGACAAGGATTAAAAATGATTTGCCAGTAGATTGTCGACTTGATTCATGATGATGACTGCTAGCTAAGATTGTGGAAGAATGATGTTGACATGATCAGTCCAGGCCTCTGTACATATAACGTGATTTGACGTCATCTTATCTGTAGCCAATGACCTTGAACCTTCTTGGATGGGCACTTCTATGGCAACAGCCGAAGGGCTAGAATTTTCAATGTCTCCTCTTACACTTGGCAGTGACGTAAAGTCTCCATGAGTGACAGAACACTGAGCCAATCACGGCACAAAGCTCCATATTTTCTGCTGGCTTGCCCTACCACCACAGAAAGCACTGAGTTAGGCTGAAACACCTGCCTTTTGGAGCTGCCTTACTCAAGAAAACAATTATATATATTATTCATACATTGTATGCAAACTGATATGTGACACGTATTAATTCCAAAATAACATGCAAAACAGACAAGCACAAATGCCCTGAATGACGGATCGCCACTGCTCCCACTGCAAATCCCACTTCTAACATCAATGTAGAGAATCCCACTTCTAACATCAATGTAGAGAATCCCACTTCTGACATCAATGTAGAGAATCCCAGAATCACTCTGAATCCAAACACTTTGTCTCTGATATTTTATATTTGCAAGTGTCCACCTTACGTACGATCGCAAGGATATTGCACATAGGACTATTATCGGGCATTATGAAAAGCTTGATCTAGCATTTGTGAAATAATCTTTCTTGCTCTGTTTCTTTGCTCTCCCTCTGTTGTACAGGTAATGAGCTACTCTATCGCACACGTGAGGGGGATGTTGTCAGGTTCAACATGGAGACATACGAGAGGACGGTATTGGTGCACAACAAAAAGTTTGTGAGTCTCTCCAACTTTCTCATATTTACACAATAGATGCATGCATCCCTATAGGCCAAAGAACAGACTGTGGTTTTTGCATGAATTGAATTCAAACTTTTCTTTTTGCGTCAGCATATCAAAGCACCCAAAGCTCTTATTGTGAAGCCTACTGAAACGATACATCATTAGCACATCGTTTGATCTGGCTCGTTATCATTTGGGTTCGCTACGCATCAAATGTTTTTGATGAAAATGCAACGTCAGTGTTGAAACGGCCGAGGTGACAACGCACAGTATGTTCGTCCCTCCGAAATCAGAAAGAGCCGCGACAAGATTAATGCGTCTGCCGACCAAGTCCGCGCCGAGCAATCCGTCAAATGCAGTCATTTAAGGATCGCCTTAATGAAAAAACACTACGCATGGTTAAAGGTCTCATCTTTTGTGTTTTCTCTCTCTCTGCTTTTCAGGAAATGTACAAAGCCAGCAAGTATGAAGTGTCTCCTGACATGAAGCATGTGCTGCTCGCCTACAACATGGCACGAGTGAGCTCCTTCATTTGTTTGCTTGTTTTTTGAATTAGCAGAATGACAGGCACATACTTCAGCGGGCTCTGAGGGGAAACGTGGCGAGGCGGTGGGGGAGAAAAGTAATCATGGCGTCCGGATAGAGGTCTGTCGCACCCCGCTACTTCTCAGCCACTATAGAGAGAAAACAGCTGAGTGGAACTGAGCTCTTCAGAGAGGGGCCAAAACACAAACAAACACCATAACACAGCTGAGAAAGGGGGATGAGGAAGGAATGGGAAAACAAAGGGAGGGAATGGGAAAACAAATGGAGGGAATGGGGCAAGGCTGAGAGTAGAGATATTTGGGGTAGCAAGAGTGTGAGAGAGGGAGGGGAGGAAAGGATAAAGAGAGGGGTGGGAGGTTTTTCTGCTACAGCGGTTACTGCATTATGTAATGGCTCAGGTATCTAACTCAGCTGGAAGATTACTGCAATGTGAGATCCAGGACACAGAGTCTGAAAAATAATCAGTATGTCAGGGAATAGAATCCCATTGGCTCAGAAAGACACAGAGAGAGAGTAGACACTGTTAGAGTAGGGAGGAAAAGGTGTAGACCTGGGTTAACCTTGCCATATATATCAGGAACAGTGTGGTATCAGGAACAGTGAACTGTTCCCAAAGGTGCAAGACTGGGAACGTGTAATGGCACAGCAGGGAGGCACTAATTCAAGTGTGTGTGTGTGTGTGTGTGTGTGTGTGTGTGTGTGTGTGTGTGTGTGTGTGTGTGTGTGTGTGTGTGTGTGTGTGTGTGTGTGTGTGTGTGTGTGTGTGTGTGTGTGTGTGTGTGTGTGTGTGTGTGTGTGTGTGTGTGTGTGTGTGTGTGTGTTAGACAGTGCATTTGTTATTTTAATCATCCCTCCATAGCCCTGGTAGATGACAGCTCCGTCCCCCGGCTGTCATTGCACTCTCTCCATATGTCATGCTGCTGCTTGCCCTTCATAGAAGCCCCCCCCTCTCTTTCTCGATCTCTTTCTCTATCTCTCTCTTTCTCGCTTGTCAATCCCTCTCTTTCTCTCCCCCAACTCTGAGGGGGGTATTCAGACGGACTACTGTAACAAGTGGTCCATACTTATCTCCTGCTACATTAAGAAGCATTCTACATGTCATCTCTCAGTCCAGGGCCTGCTAGTAGAATGCAGTGCAGACATGATTCCCACTGGGGCCAACCATACGAAGAATGTATGCATGTATGACTGACTATAAGTCTCTTTGGATAAAAGGGTCTGCTAAATGGCATATATGATATTATGAACACTGCATTTGTGCCCTGGACTTAGTGACTCATTGACAAGGAATATTACATTTGAGCAAATACAGAATGACTTTGTAGAATACAATATTACCTCCCAACCAAATGCATATACATTCTGATGATAGTTAGCTACTAAAACATGGTTCAATGGCCAAGTACCTCATGATAGTCTTCAATCATTTTTCTTCTAGGTGTACCAGCACTCGTTCACTGCCTTCTACATCATCTGCAGCCTGGAGACTCCGTAAGTAGCTGAAACCAACCAATGCTTCCCCTCCACTCTCCTCTCCTCTCTTCGGCCCAGTCAGTCAAGTCTCTGAGCTGCCACCCAGTGAAAACGAGGAGAACTGCAGGCCAGGGGACTTGATGACCTCGTCCATCCTCACCTCCAGACTAAGACAAAGGGCCTGTGACACCTCTAATTTTCTGTCCTGCAGCACACAGCACTTTTCTAAATGAACAGAAAGTGGCAGCGATATATAAAGCACCAGTATTTATAGGTGCTCGTAAACCTCTTGTGCTAATCTGTACGACACTGGTATATCTGGGCAGGAGCAGAGCAGGCTGCTGGTGTGGTTCACTGGAGTTTTTTTTATAATGCTGTGGTTTGAGGATCCACTAAGTAAGATGTTATTTTTAAAGAAGGTGCTCAGTCATTTAATGAGGGGCAGTTAAAGGTGTGTGTTGTTAAATAAAGGTTAAATAAAAAGTATGTAGTGTGGGTGTGTGTAGTCTGAATGTGGTCTCTCCTCTGTGCTGCAGGGAGACATGGAACCTGAACCCTCCAGAGGTGCGGAACGCCCAACTGCAGTACGCAGGCTGGGGACCCACGGGCCAGCAGCTGGTAAGAACTACAACTCCCAGCAGCACCCTCTCTGTCTCACCCATACTCCATACCCCAATGTCACTCCTATTTGGCAAACCATGTTATAATGTATTCTAAACTGAGAGTACAATAGGAATGCACTGTATCAATGACCTTTCCTATGGCCATGTATGTCTGTTAAACTATCACAAGCTACCAGGCAGTCTAGCCACCGAGAGAACATTAATAAGCATCAGTCTAGTGGTTCTCGGAGCAGACAGACTGTGAGTGATTACATCCTCCAGCACAATGCAATTAATTACCTGTAATCTCCTCAGCGGATTAATTAGTGAAGTCACTGGATTGATATCACACACTCTCTTCCAGTATTAATCATCAAACAGCCCTGATTCCAACAGTCGCTTTCATATTAAGGAGCTCCCCTCCCACCAACAGATGCTTGCCCTCTGAGCTGTGATGCTTGTTGTCAACGGTAGGATGCATGGGCGGGAGAGGAAGGTGTCTGCCGACATGCGTTCATATAATATGTGAACGCTCCTCTCTCCTCTCTCTCTCGCATGTGTGTATATTATGCGCCCGCACACACACACACACACACACACATACACACACACTAACATCAGCCCATCTGTTATCAAACTTCTCAAGCCCCTCCCCTCTTGATCCTCTCTTTAATTTCTTAAGCCCCTCCCCTCTTGATCCTCTCTTTAACACACACAAACACACACAGCTTTCTTGTCCCATGTCGAAAAGTAGTAGAATCGGGTTAAATACACATTGTTCAGAGGACAGGCAGCTCTGTCTGTGTGGATGAACACTGTTCATATAACTCCAGCTTTAGCAGTAAGTGGTCCTCTTCCTTTAAATTGGAGTTGAATCCCCTACTGAGACGCTGAGCTTTGCTTGCTCTCTACCTTCCTCTCCCTCCCTCCCTGTCTCCCTCGCTCTTTCTCCCCCTCCTTCGCCCTACTTTTCTCTCTTTGTGAGGCTAATCTCCAGAGTTGTCAACCAGCCCACAATATGATCACACATCTCCCCAGACTCTGTGTGTGTATATGGGAGGTAGGGCTGGGCGGTATACCACATTTGATGCACGGACCGGTTTGGGATTTCACTTTACCTTTTATAACGAATGTTTGGTTTGTTAAATGGGATACGCCGTGTGTAACGTTCATTTTTATACTTTACTTCGCTACTTGAGTCATCTCTCTCCGCTCTCTCTCTTTCCATGCCGCTTTTCACACAGAACTGTCACTGCCCCCATCACTCAAGGAGCACCTTTGTTGTTCCTCAACCACGAGACACTTGAGTTCAGGCTCAAATCAAATCAAATGTTGTTATTGCGGGTGTAGCGAAATGCTTGTGGTTAATGCAGCACATGCAACAATGTTGATGACAATGATGCTGTTTTTACTTTGCTTCTTAATATAAATCCAAAAGTGTTCTATAGTTACACTATTAGTTTGTGTTTCTTACATCTGCAAACTGCTAGGTTATCTTTCCTTAGCTAGTTAGGCCTAAATCTTGTTAGCCGCTGATCACTAGCTAGCGAGCTAATAAATGTACAAATTTAGAGCAAACGTAATTAGCTATACAGCCTGATAACGCCAGCGATGGTGTAGACCTAAATCAGCATGTTTGTGCAACAGTATCTTCTAAATCAAAGAGGAAAGTGCGAAGCATGAATATGTTAACTACTTGAAGTAGCTAAGAGAAAACATTCAATGTAGCTAAAGATTATTGGGTCCCCTAGGAAACACTTGTCAACACTTTGGTTCCTACCCTGTCACAACTCCTCCCTGGCCTTTTAATTTGTTGTCGTGTCAAACAACACTGTATTCAAAGTGCCCACTAACTACTAACTAATACTAACTAGAATTAAAACAATCATTCTATTTCCAATGATTCCAACAGTTCACCCAAGTGTTTTGCTCTAAATTGCAAGTCAAATTGCAATTGCAACATTTGGTTAAAAGTGAGGCCTAGTGTTTTTGCCCATATTGTGTAGCCCTACGTGGCAGTGTGGAAATGATCTCAAATGAGTGCAGAAATTGATGAAAATGTTGAAAATTCTTTTTGGTTGAATTGAACAGTATAAAACAATCATAATGGAGAAAGACCAATTGAAATCACTTAGAATGTATGTATTGCCACCCTAAGGTCACGCACTACTCATATAGCAAATTTAGAACTTTTATTATTCATAAACATGAAATACTGTCACACCGTCTACTTTTTTTCAAATACCGCGATATGAAATTTTGGCCATATCGCCCAGCCCTAATGGGAGGTAACTTGGGCAGTGTTTCTACCTCCTTCAGAAGTGGGCCAAGCTCACCGTGTTACTCTCTGCCCTGGGCTAGATCCTGTTGTAAAACTGGGCCCTCAGTCCATCTGCACAGAGGTGAATTCAAACACACCTGTGTTCCCCTGGCCTACCTAGCCACATAAGGAACATTGCCCCCCCCCCCCCCCCCCCCCCCCCTTTGTCTGCAAGATAGCACAAGGTCAAGACACAAAATGAGGCAGAGGAAAGGTAGGAACTGGGTTATACCTTCTTTTGGGGGGGGGGGGGCATTGTGATGCTATTGCATTGCCTTAACTGCTGCAAGGAAAGGGAACATACCATATCATCGCCTATTGTTGAAGTATTTCTTTATTTAAAAGAGAATATCTTTCAGACTGTGTTTACATAGCATGATTCAGTCCATGTCAGTAACAGAGATTACACGTGAACCAACGGAAAGCTCAAGGCCAAAGTTATTGAGCTATCCTTAGTTACCTTCTATTGATTTCAATATAAGCCCTACGAGCTCTGCAACTGAAACCGACCCGTTAAGAGCCTTTAATAACATGAGCATTATATTTTGTCGTCATTGATTTGATATGGCAGATAGAGGTTTTAAAGTTTTTTTTGTGGGTAGAGAATCTGTAATGTGTGAAGAGGAACTATAATATGCTACTACTAACAGTGGACAGAGAGGAGGGCAATGCTGTAGCCCAGTAAAGGATCAATCTGCAATTAGGACTTGTATTGATGTACAATATTGGTGTTCAATGTGGTGAGGTAAAGGATTCATTATGCAGTACATTCTTTCTCTCTCTTGATCTCCTTCTTTCTCTGTCCTTTCTCTCTCTTTCTCTCTCCTGAGCCGGCGTTATCAATAAATACTTAGACATGCAGTAATATGGAGACAATATTATGTCCGTGACATGATGAAAGTATAATCCAATAGCGAGAAGGCAGAAGGGTAAGTTGAGGCTATTTACTAGATTGTGCAGGTAGTAAACATGACTGCCATGTTGGCAGGTGACTGGGAACTCCAACACACGCGATATGTGTTTTTGATTGTATTCAACAAGGCCTGCTATATTGTGGCTTGTCAAACAAGCCAATATTGCTGCACAATATTCATTTTTTTATTTTTTTATTTTTTTCACCTTTATTTAACCAGGTAGGCTAGTTGAGAACAAGTTCTCATTTGCAACTGCGACCTGGCCAAGATAAAAAACCGAGGCTACTGAGTCTGCCGATAAGAATATGGTGATTGACAGAGTCGAAAGCCTTGGCCAGGTCGATGACGACGGCT
>NC_036867.1:3194928-3207904 GCF_002910315.2 Salvelinus sp. IW2-2015 | reverse complement strand
GCAGTGTGAACAGACACAACACAGAGTTACACATGGAGTAAACAATAACAAGTCAATAACATGGTAGAAAAAAAGAGAATCTAGTAACAATGTTGTGCAAAAGGCATGAGGAGTAGGCAATAAATCGAAATAATTACAATTTAGCAGATTAACACTGGATGATAAATCATCAGATATCATGTGCAAGTAGAGAATACTGGTGTGCAAAAGGAGCAGAAAGTAAATAAATAAAAGCAGTATGGGGGGTGAGGTAGGTAAATTGGGTGGTTATACCGATGGACTATGTACGCTGCAGCGATCGGTAGCTGCTCGTATAGCAGATGTTTAAAGTTGTTGAGGGAGATAAAAAGTCTCCAACTTCAGAGATTTTTGCAATTCCGTTTCCAGTCGCAGCAGCAGAGAGAACTGGAAGGAAAGGCGTCAAATGAGGTTTTGGCTTTAGGGGATGATCAGTGAGATACACCTGCCTGGAGTGCGTGCACGGAGTGGGTGTAGCCATCGGACCAGTGAACTGAGATGAGGCGGCCACTCTTACCTAGCATAGCCTTGTAGATGACCTGGAGCCAGTGGGTTCTGACGATGAAACATGTTAGCGAGTGACCAGCCGACTGGCATACAGGTCGCAGTGGTGGTCGTATAAGTGCTTTAGAACAAAACGAATTGGCACTGTGATAAACTGCACATCAGTTTGCTGAGTAGAGTATTGGAAGCTATTTTGTAGATGACATCGGCCGAAGTGCGAGGATAGCGGTAGTTAGTCAGTTTTACTAGGGTAGTTTGCGGCGATGAGTGAGGAGGCTTTGTTGCGAAATAGAAAGCCGACTCTCAGATTTGATTGTGGATGGAGATGTTGTATGAGCTCTGAAGGAGAGTTTGCATGTCTAGCCAGACACCTAGTACTTATAGATGTCCACATATTCTCAGGGTCGGAACCGTCCAGAGGTGTGTGAGCTAGTGATCGGGCGTGGCGGGTGCAGGCAGCGAAACGCGTTTGAAGTATGCATTTGTTTACATAGCGTTGAAGAGGGCATGGAGGCCACGGAAGGAGGTTGTTGACAATTGAAACTCTTTTGGAGGTTTAGATAGCACAGTGCTCCCAAGGAAGGGCAGAAGTATACAATGCAAACGGTGTCCGTCTGCGTAGAGGTGGATCAGGGAATCGCCCGCAGCAGAGCACATCCTCATTGATTATACAGAGAAAAGAGTCGCCCGAGAATTAACCCTGTGGTACCCCCATAGAGATGCCGAGGACCGGACCAACATGCCTCCGATTTGCCACCACTGAACTCTGTCTGCAAAGTAGTTGGTGAACCAGCAAGGCAGTCATTAGAAAAACCGAGGCTACTGAGTCTGCCGATAAGAATATGGTGATTGACAGAGTCGAAAGCCTTGGCCAGGTCGATGAGACGGCTGCACAGTATGTCTTTTATCGATGGCGGTTAGATATCGTTTAGTACCTTGAGCGTGGCTGAGGTGCACCCGTGACCGGCTCGGAAACCGGATTGCACAGCGGAGAAGGTACGGTGGGATTCGAGATGGTCAGTGATCTGTTTGTTGACTTGGCTTTCGAAGCCTTAGATAGCAGGGCAGGATGGATATAGGTCTGTAACAGTCCTTCTTGCACAGTACTGTCTTTTATCGATGCCGGTTAGGATATCGTTTAGTACCTTGAGCGTGGCTGAGGTGCACCCGTGACCGGCTCGGAAACCGGATTGCACASCGGAGAAGGTACGGTGGGATTCGAGATGGTCAGTGATCTGTTTGTTGACTTGGCTTTCGAAGACCTTAGATAGGCAGGGCAGGATGGATATAGGTCTGTAACAGTTTGGGTCCAGGGTGTCTCCCCCTTTGAAGAGGGGGATGACCGCGGCAGCTTTCCAATCCTTGGGGATCTCAGATGATACGAAGGAGAGGTTGAACAGGCTGGTAATAGGGGGTGCGACAATGGCGGCGGACAGTTTCAGAAATAGGGGGTCCAGATTGTCACGCCCAGCTGATTTGTATGGGTCCAGGTTTTCCAGCTCTTTCAGAACATCTGCTATCTGGATTTGGGTAAAGGAGAAGCTGGGGAGGCTTGGGCGAGTAGCAGCGGYGGGGYCGGGGCTGTTGGCCAAGGTTGGAGTCGCCAGGAGYAAGGCATGGCCAGCCATTGAGAAATGCTTGTTGAAGTRTTCGATTATCACGGATTTATCGGTGGTGACCGTGTTACCTAGCCTCAGTGCAGTGGGCAGCTGGGAGGAGGTGCTCTTGTTCTCCATGGACTTTACAGTATCCCAGAACTTTTTGGAGTTAGAGCTACAGGATGCAAATTTCTGCTTGAAAAAGCTGGCCTTTGCTTTCATGATTCAAGTATTGCAGTGAATAGGAGAGGATCAAACATTTCGATAGAACCTTTTGAGCTCAAATTCCTCATCTGGTTAAAGCATCCTTCCATCAACCTACAGGTCAAGTTTAGTCATGCAGAACACACATCCTTTCTTCCTTCCATATTGATCACCTCAGTTTTTTCATAATTTTTTCTCTCATCTCCCTCTTCCCTTAGATTTTCATTTTTGAGAATAACATCTACTACCGTTCAACGGTGGAGAGCCGATCGATCCGCCTAGTCTCCACCGGCAAGGAGGGAGTCATCTTCAATGGGCTCAGCGATTGGCTGTACGAAGGTGAGATGACACTTTTATTGGCTGATGTGAATATTATTGGTGTTCTTGGTGGTGGTCTAATGGCCCGTATGTCCCGTTGCATTGTTGTCCCCAGAGAATGTGGCACTTGCGTCAAAATGATTCTTGTCTTGAAATTTGAAACACAACAGAACTGGTATTAAGGCTACTCATAGGTGCAGTAAACTATTTATTTTAATTCTACCTTTATTTAACTAGGCAAGTCAGTTAAGAACAAATTCTTATTTTCAATGACGGCCTAGGAACAGTGGGTTAACTGCCTGTTCAGGGGCAGAACGACAGATTTGTACCTTGTCAGCTCGGGGATTCGAACTTGCAACCTTTCGGTTACTAGTCCAACGCTCTAACTACTAGGCTACCCAACCAAAATGTAGTTAAAAACAGGAAAAGTACCCAATTTGCTCCAATTTCCCTGAGTTCTCACTGCGGCTGTTCGACATAGGTAAATTAGCATTAATTCAGCAGAATTAATCTTCACCGTCTGTTCTCCATTCTGATACAGATGTCTCCCTGTTTGTTTTGACTCGACCGATCCAAGCTCTGACTCCACCTCAGTGCCTCTACCTCATCCCCTGAGGAACAGACTGCCTCACTGTGTTCAACTTTACTAATGAATTAATTCATTCCGCTCCCCGTGTGTTTGGCTCTCTGCTCCAAGACTTCTCGCTTTTAATAACACGGAGAGAGAAAGAGAGGGAGGAGTGTCAGTGAAGGCCTGGATGGCTGTCTCTTAGTTAGGGCCTGGTGTAGTGCTCATCAATGGGTGGGGCGGCACCTGCCAACCTTTCGCTAGGTGTCTCTGACATACTGCCAGAACACTGCTAGATGTGATTCTGAGTTCCAAGAGTAATCGTAAACTGGCAACAATATTACAAATGTTACCGTATGAAGGCTGAATTCTGCACGAGCGTGATTGCGACGGTCATGTCTGCATCTGTGTGCAACGGTCCTGTGTGTGTGAGTGCAAGGTTGCTTGCACTAAGTATGCTCTCGTATTTTACACTACCTCTTTGTTAACTGTTAAAGTGTGTATGTAGCCTCTACAGTATGTGTGTTGACACACCCCTACCCCCAGATTAGTTTGACTGAGATTTTAAGCTGTGCAGTGGAGCTCTTCCAACAGCAATATTAGTCTAAGTCCATTGAAACTTTAATCACTGTCTGACCCCTGCCACATAATTATGAAGCGCTGAGGGCCTGGCAATTTACATTGATCATTTATTAAGAAAGATGAATCTTTTGATGGGATGGGAGGGAGTTGAGCCTGAGTTTGACCTGCCCCACAACGTAGACCTACCACTCGTATCATGTCACTCAATGGAGATCTCTTTGACAGACTGCGGTCTTTCAGCAATAACACATTCAACGTGTGTGGATTGTGTGTGGTTGTAGTGTGTGTCTGTGTGTTGTCGTGTGGTGTGTGTGTTGTGTGTGTGTGTGTTGTGGTGTGTTTGTGTGTGTTGTGTGTGTGTGTGTTGTGTGTGTGTGGTGTGTTGTGTTGGTGTGTGTGTGGTGTGTGTGTGTGTGTGTGTGTTGTGTGTGTTTTGGTTTTTGTTTATGGTGACATAAGCCGTGTGAAGGGGAGAGAGACCTTGCCAGGTGTGTGTAACATCTGTTTAGATCTGCACCAGATGACAGCGATGGTCAATCACAGTGTCAGATATGGGGAGGAAATCTCCCTGGAGGAAAAACGCCACGCTTGCAGTCTAATTTTGTAGTAACCGTCTAAAAACCAGATGAGGATTATCATTGTGTGTGTGGTACACTGACAGTCTTGCATAAGGGGAGTCAGACAGACACCCAAGGCGATTATAGAATGCTTTGTCATCAGTGGCCTGTCTGTACAGATTAACTGATGTGGTGGAGCAGACGCAAACAATCCTGAAATATGATGTGGGCCCAGGTAAGAACCAGTACTGGAGCAGAACAACATCCTGAATATTATGTGGCCCAGGTATAGAACAGTACTGGAGCAGACAACATCCTGAAATATATGTGTGGCCAGGTATAGAACCAGTACTGGAGGCAGAGACAACATCCTGAAAATATTTGTGGCCCAGGTATTAGAACAGTACTGGAGCAGACAACATCCTGAAATATTATGGGCCCAGGGTATAGAACCAGTACTGGAGCAGGACAACATCCTGAAATTATGTGGCCAGGTTGTATAGAACCAGTACTGGAGCAGACAACATCCTGAAATATTATGTGGCCCAGGGTATAGAAACAGTACTGGAGCAGACAACATCCTGAAATATTATGTGCGGCCAGGTATAAAACCAGTACTGGAGCAGACAAACACCTGAAATATGATGTGGCCAGGTATAGAACCTAGTACTGGAGCAGACAACAATCCTGAAAAATTATGTGGCCCAGGTATAGAACCAGTACTGGAGCAGACAACATCCTGAAAAATGATGTGGCCCAGGGATAGAACCAGTACTGGAGCAGACAACATCCTGAAATATGATGTGGCCCAGGTATAGAACCAGAGCAGTGTCTGGCACTCTTGATAGGAGCTGTGTGTGTATGGCCCCTGGAGTTTTGGCTGGTATTGCACTTTTTGCACACTGAGACGATTTTGTTTGTATTTGTTTACGGTGGTATTATTATTTTCTGAAAAATATAGCAGTAAACAACTGTGTGTGTGTGTGTGTGTGTGTGGGGGGGGGGGGTTATCCTATCTATGCTCTCTGTAAGCAGGCAGTTCAGTTGAATTTCTCATGCTTCAACTGTCATCTACCAGTGGGGCTTAGTTCTAATACGTATCACCACTGCCCCCTATTGGACGGGACTCATATTGCACCATGTGTTCTTTGCCTCAATTGACATTCCTCTGAATCTCACCAAGTCCTATCACACCTTGTCTTTGTCAAAATGTCTCAACACAGGAAGCACTACTCTTATCATAGCATATTACTTTTGATCAGTTAATGGTTGTTGAATTGTGTCCCGGTGAAGAAAGATATGTCCTTCCTTCTCCTCATTAGTTTGGCCCACCTGATTCTGTCACATTACATTCATTAACGTCTATTGCCCACCTGCCTCAGTAACAGGGCGGCTCATGCATAAGTCATATCTGTGTTAGGCAGTGAATAATTTAGAGTCAGAACAGCGAGTCTGTGAACCAGGGAGAATGGAGGAGTGTGACACTTCTCACCTGGGTAATCATAGCTAGGGAGATAGAAACAGCTCTCAAAGGACATGGAAACAAAGGTGGGTTCACACACACACATTTGAAATACTTTATTTTAATCCACAAATCACATTACATCAAGAAGGTTTTGGATAGATGGACACTGAAGGATGCAAGGATACACATACACACAGGAGATGTAGCGCTGTGTCAGACCACGAATTTCCTCCTCAAGCTAAATGCAATTAATGCACATGCACACACACACACACACACACACACACACACACACACACACACACACACACACACACACACACACACACACACACTTTATCAGCTGGGTGGGGATAGATGCAGAAAAGATTACATACATACATTTAGTGTTTTTCTGCACGTGGGCGTGCCCGTGTGTGTGTGTCTTCACCTGGAACTGCATATCAATAGAGCCCCCTCTGGGATATTAGTGTGTGTCCTGTCGTTCATATCAACCTGCACAATTTCAAACACACACAGGCTCTGTAGGGACGCACAGATGTCTCAGGTTTTTGATTAAGTAAGCCAAGTTCCAACAGCATTCTTTCTGTGTGCCTCAGCAGCAGAAAAGGGGTTACACACAAACAAACACACTCCAATTTCCCTGAATACAACACAGTACACTGTTGCACCTGACTGGGAAATTACTTTTCCTGTTCCCTTTCCTGGTATGGCTCTCGATTGGTCGATGTTCCTCGCTTGTGAGATTAAAAGCAGTGTTTTGATTTATGGCCGGAACATACAGTACTCCTCATTTTATGGATGTTATGACAGCGTTGAGCCAAACTGACTCTGCATTGCAATTGATGTTTGGGTCAGTATTTAATATAACCAACGTATCTGATGCAGGTCTGCACTGGGTGTTGAAATGTGGTTCCATTGAAACACAGAGTAGATTTCTGTAAGGGTTTCATCATTTTCATTATTACTGAAAACGAAAGGACATTTCTCTCCGATTATTTTCCAGAGGAGATCTTCCAGACCCATATTGCCCACRGGTGGTCTCCGGACGGTGCCCGGCTGGCATATGCCACCATCAACGACACCATGGTGCCCAAGATGGAGATCCCCATGTTCACAGGAACTACTTACCCTACTGGGAGGGAGTACCACTACCCTAAGGTTAGAACAGTATGATTACTAACCTAGTACTGACTGAAAACCACTACCCTAAAAGCCCATTTATGCTTGATCCGAAAATGTGGTCGGAGCCTTCGTATGGAGTGTGTGACAAAATTGCGGAGCATCTGGAGCTCACATCAAGCTCCGTACCTCATTGCCATGCACCTCTTACATTTTGTAACAATAGCTACGTAGCTCCGCATTGACATGATTGGTTGACGGTAGGTGGGGGACAGTACGTCCTGTATAAACACAAACTAACTTCCTTGACAACTTCCTTCACAATAGCTCTGCTCCGCTAAGCGCAAGAAGTATGAAAGCCCTAACTTCTGCAGAGGCTGCATCGCAGTAAATGCTGTACGGCCAATGCAGATGTCGGATTGACCACGCAGCGCCTTTAAGGTCAGAACAGTATAATTACTAACCTAGTACTGACTGAAACCCACTACTCTAAGTGAACAAAGGGACTAGGGCTAGGATGAATGGGCTGACTGTAAGTTAGGGTCAGGACTGTTGCTGTCACCATGGTGCATCGGTCAGAATGCAATGAGGAGATGGAGATGAGGAGTCCAGGGTTAGGGGTATTTATTATACACAGTGAACAACAGAGGCACATGGGGGTGTCATTGCCCTCTTTGGGTACAGCGAGCACTACCCCCTCCCTCTGCACCAGCCCTTTTCTATGCACCCTACCTCGGCACCATCTCTCTCTGTCTCCTACAACCAGGCTGCTGTGGTCAGAGAGGTCGTAAATTCCTAGGGAAGATCCTGCCTCGTGGCCAGACAGTATAGAGAGAGAGTGAGTTCATAGAGAGAACAAAGGAATTTCTTCCACCTCACAGAACTGGAGAACCGAACAACATTTATGTTCTGGAGAAGGTATAAAAGATCGGTGAAGAATCCAGCTACGAACTGGTCCGTTTGGTACAATTTTGTGAAACTCATGGGAGACAATACGGCCACATTACCATAACGCTGTTTATACAATAGCCTCAGATATGAGGCTTACATCTAATTGTTGTATAAGATGAATGAGTGAGGATGATACTGTTTGTGAAATTGTGTAATGTGATTTTGGACTGTTTAACATTTCTAGGACACACGTTCCGCTAGCGGAACCCCTCGACAACATTCCGCTGAAAAGGCAGCGCGGGAAATTCAAAAATATTTTGGGGAAATATGTAACTTTCACACATTAACAAGTCCAATACAGCAAATGAAAGATAAACATCTTGTTAATCTACCCATCGTGTCAGATTTTAAAAAATGCTTTACAGCGAAAACACAACATATGATTATGTTAGATCACCGCCAAGTCCAAAAAACACACAGCCATTTTCCCAGCCAAAGATAGGAGTCACAAAAAGCAGAAATAGAGATAAAATGAATCACTAACCTTTGATGATCTTCATCAGATGACACTCATAGGACATCATGTTACACAATACATGTATGTTTTGTTCGATAATGTGCATATTTATATCCAAACATCTCAGTTTACATTGTGCAAACAGATCCATATCCCACTGGGATATGAAAATCTACCAGCCTCAGAATTCCCACAGATTTTTTCTCAGGTTTTTGCCTGCCATATGAGTTATGTTATACTCACAGATATCATTCAAACAGTTTTAGAAACTTCAGAGTGTTTTCTATCCAATAGTATTAATAATATGCATATATTAGCATCTGGGACAGAGTAGGAGGCAGTTCACTCTGGGCACGCTATTCATCCAAAGTGAAAATGCTGCCCCTTATCCCTAAAAAGTTAATGAAAGAAACTCCAATTCCCTTTGGAGTTTAACTAAATCAGAGGACCGCCCATGAGCACAGTTATGGTCTGGCGTCCTGAGACAGGCCCTTTTCTGCTCTTCCGAATAAAACCCCCACTGGGGTATTCTATCACCAGACCAGCTTACCTCGATAACGAGAGGGCCAAGGTTTGAGAGGAGACCGAGCTTACCTCAATTACGAGATGGCTAAACGTTGCAGACCAGCTTACCACGAGAGGGCCACGGTTTGAGTAGAGACCATAAACCTGACTATAAGCTAAGGTTTGAGTAGATGGCTGAATCTTTTAACTATACCACGTGGTTAAACTCTTAGACTATCGATACCGACAGAATAAGAACAAGTCTTTGATATTAATTACTAGTCTGCAGCTAGGAATTCGGTATCATTGAATGCGAAGACCAACAACTGGCGAAACATCTATCCTATAACGACATGAATGAATGTCACTCTGAACTATCCATTCTAACCACGACAGAGAGAGGGCGGACAGACTCTCCAACAGAAACAAACTTTTCAACAGAGATCCCGACGACACACTGAGCGTAAATATATATATTGATTGCGATTGTTCCCGAATGAGTGAGCGTTCATGTGCAAAGGATTAGCATTTCAATTGTTATAATTATCACTCTGTAAAACAAGTCGCCATACCGGTTCAGCCCACTAGGGCACACCCCCCTATCATTTCTTTGTAAACATATCTATTTTGTTTGTTTGTGTGATGCATTTCTGTGAATTACTTAGTTAGTAAATAAATGACAGTTGATGTATGTATGACTCATAGTGAAGACTGGGTTCGTGCAGATAACCAACAATTTACAACGTTTGGAATGAGACAACCGTGAGGTAAATAATAATTCATTAATCAGAAGACTAAGTGATCAGATATTAAAATATCTGAAAGTTATATTAGGAAAATTATAACTTTGTAATTTGAATATTTTCCTTGGTGCCTCGACTTCCTAGTTAATTACAGTTACATGATTAAGTAGTTTAATCACGTAATAATAATTACAGAGAATTTTTTATAAAGATAAGTCTTCAGTTTTAATGATGCCAAAGACACGACAGGGGGTTAGGAGTTGGATGGAATTCAAATAATCAAACCTCGATGATGAGCTGGTTATTTGAATCAGCTGTGTAATGCTGGGGCAAAAAACAAAACATGCACCCGGGGGGTGGGGGGCAGGACCGAGTTTGGAAAATGTTTTAGGATGTGGTGGCTTTCTCATATCACACACAAAGGAAGGAACGAAAAGGGTGCGCCGTGCCATCACCAAATATGAACCATTACTAGTGTATAGAGAGGAGCACGCTGCTTTTGTGGGAAACAGAGTGAGGAGAGGTGATTAGGGAGTGGGAACAGGTGTGGAGGGAAGGGGCGTGGCCTAGGGTAATTGGAAGCAATTGGTCCTGTATGGTTGCCGTGACCCGTCACAACACTAAGGTTAGAGCAGTATGATTACTAACCTAGTACTGACTGAAAACATGCACTCTACTGTGCAACACTACACTGCAGTAAATTGTATCATTAAACACATATAAAGGTAAAACAAACTATCTTGGGAATTGGGAAAATATACCAGCATGGAGTTAATTCTGTCTACACTGTAGACTCTACAGGCTGTTCTTCCTGAGGTAGATGCGCTTAAAATGTCCAATAAGAACAGTTATTTTATTGATGGAATTTGAACTCATATAGTCTCTCTGTCCTCTTTTCCCCCATGCAGGCTGGGGAGGAGAACCCAGTCATCTCTCTGTATGTGGTCAACCTGAATGGGCCCCTGCACACCATGGAGATGAGGAGGCCTGAGGACCAGAGGATGGGGTACACCCCCCCCCCACACAGCACAACACACACAACACACAACACCAGTGAACCAGTGACCTTTCGGTTTACTGGCCCAACACGCTTAACCGCTAGGCTACCTGCCTACCCACTACTGCTAGTACTACTATATATAACATGGTTATATACCCTTATGGCTTTCAAAGGGATGAGCTCTGTTACACATGCAATATGTCAGTAGACATTCCTAGTCCTTTATTCTAGATTTTGTATTTGCATGAATAAATGCATAGTCACAATAACACTCTTGTTTCGTTTTGTGTTGGACAGAGAGTACTATGTCACCATGGTGAAATGGGCGACTACCACCAAACTGGCAGTGAACTGGTTAAACAGAGCCCAGAACATATCCATGCTGACGTTGTGTCAGGCCACCACCGGCGTCTGCACCAAGGTGCGTGTGTGTGTCTGTGTCTGTGTCTGTGTGTGTGTGCATCCTCTTCAGCTACAAACACAGCTGTTTTTCAGCTTACTTCGTTTGCTTTTCTTAAGCTTATGATTGACTTTTCTTTCAAATTATGTATGTTTTAGAAACATGAGGACGAAAGTGAAAGTTGGCTACACAGACAGGTAAGAAACCAACCAGATTCAAGTACAAACAATGTCTTAGTGCTCTTAAAGGTAGACTCAGCGAAATGATGTCACAACAAGGAGCACCGCACATATTGAGATGAGCGAGATGCAAGACACTCTCACACAGTCACACACAGTATCTTTGCATGGCCACGGGTTCGCTTCATGCTCTTCACAGCACGGTAGCCACGGGACCAAAACAGTGGAGAAGTTGAGCCTCACTCTTCAACAGTCTTAGTTGTTGAGAAAATTGACCCACTATGCTGTTTACTTTCTGCATCCACGTCATATCGCTGTGTCTACATCTTTTTAGCAGTGCTGCAGAGTGGAATGCCACTCCATCATTTCTAGATATGTTACAAATATGTTTATATATGTGTATATATAATCTCAGCAAAAGAAGAAATGTCCTCTCACCGTCAACTGCGTTTATTTTCAGCAAACTTAACATGTGTAAATATTTGTATGAACATAAGATTCAACAACTGAGACATAAACTGAACAAGTTCCACAGGCATGTGACTAACAGAAATTGAATAATGTGTCCCTGAACAAAGGGGGGTTCAAAATCAAAAGTAACAGTCAGTATCTGGTGTGGCCACCAGCTGCATTAAGTACTGCAGTGCATCTCCTCCTCATGGACTGCACCAGATTTGTCAGTTCTTGCTGTGAGATGTTATCCCACTCTTCCACCAAGGCCCCTGTAAGTTCCCGGACATTTCTGGGGGGAATGGCCCTAGCCCTCACCCTCCGATCCAACAGGTGCCAGACGTGCTAAATGCGATTGCGATCCGGGCTCTTCGATGGCTATGGCAGAACACTGACATTCCTGTCTTGCAGGAAATCACGCACAGAACGAGCAGTAAAGCTGGTGGCATTGTCATGCTGGAAGGTCATGTCAAGATGAGCCTGCAGGAAGGGTACCACATGAGGGAGGAGGATACCTGCAATGACAACAAGCTCAGTCCGATGATGCTGTGACACCGCCCCAGACCATGACGGACCCTCCACCTCCAAATCGATACCAATCCAGAGTACAGGCCTCGGTGTAACGCTCATTCCTTCTACGATAAACGTGGATCCGACCATCACCCCTGGTGAGACAAAACTGCGACTCATCAGTGAAGAGCACTTTTTGCCAGTCCTGTCTGGTCCAGCGACGGTGGGTTTGTGCCCATAGGCGACGTTGTTGCCAATGATGTCTGATGAGGACCTGCCTTACAACAGGCCTACAAGCCCTCAGTCCAGCCTCTCTCAGCCTATTGCGGACAGTCTGAGCACTGATGGAGGGATTGTGCGTTCCTCGTGTAACTCGGGCAGATGTTGTTGCCATCCTGTACCTGTCCCGCAGGTGTGATGTTCGGATGTACTGATCCTGTGCAGCTGTTGTTACACGTGGTCTGCCACTGCGAGGGCTGTCCGTCCTGTCTCCCTGTAGCGCTGTCTTAGGCGTCTCACAGTATGGACATTGCAATTTATTAACCTGGCCACATCTGCAGTCCTCATGCCTCCTTGCAGCATGCCTAAGGCACGTTCACGCAGATGAGCAGGGACCCTGGGCATCTTTATTTTGGTGTTTTTCAGAGTCAGTAGAAAGGCCTCTTTAGTGTCCTATGTTTTCATAACTGTGACCTTAATTGCCTACCGTCTGTAAGTTGTTAGTGTCTTAACGACCGTTCCACAGGTGCATGTTCATTAATTGTTTATGGTTCATTGAACAAGCATGAGAAACTGTTTAAACCCTTTACAATGAAGATCTGTGAAGTTATTTGGATTTTTACAAAT
>NC_036867.1:3125036-3194107 GCF_002910315.2 Salvelinus sp. IW2-2015 | reverse complement strand
TAACTTTGAAAGACAGGGTCCTGAAAAAGGAACGTTTTTTTCTGCTGAGTTTGTGTTTCTATGTGTGATATGACTGGTGTGCAGAATGAGGAGCCGCTGTTCTCCAAAGATGGTCTGAAGTTGTTCTTCACCAGAGCCATCCCACAGGGAGGCAGGGCAAGTTCTTCCACATCTCCATGTCCATCACACAGGTACTGTTATACTCCCCTTTCTACACGCTCTCTCTGTGTTTCTGCACGAGGGCTTCCATACACTAGAATTGCTGCCTACAGCATAGCATATGACAACAGCCACTTCCATAATATCTTCCATCACAAGTAGCCACAGAAGTCAGTTCAACTAAGTGTGCACTCCTAATGTGACAAGAAGACATGATGCTCCAGTGATTTTTAACATTGCAGTATAGATTCTCCCTTTCCTCTCACTCCCTCTCTCTCCTTCTCCTTCTCTCGGTCCTCTCCCACTCCCTCTCCTTCTCTCTCTCCCCTTCCCTCTCTCTCCCCGTCCCTCTCCCTCCCTTTCCAGCCCAACACCAGCACAGACACGCTGCAGTCGATCACGTCTGGAGACTGGATGGTCACCCAGGTCCTAGCCTACAACGAGGACAGCCACTAATGTGAGCGCCCTGAACCCAGCTCGGCCACCACCACACACACACATATAATGCACTCACATGTTAGTATACAACATTTATGCTGTAATTATGAAACAAACACCCACCCAATCTCTCTTTTTATTGGCATGGGAAACATATGTTAACATTGCCAAAACAAGTGAAGTAGATAATATACAAAAGTGAAATAAACAATAAAAATGAACAGTAAACATTACACTCACAGAAGTTCCAAAAGAATAAAGACATTACAAATGTCATATTATTAATATATACAGTGTTGTAACAATGTGCAAATGATTAAAGTACAGAAGGGAAAATAACTACACATAAATATGGGTTGTATTTACAATGGTTGCCCTTTTCTTGTGGCAGCAGGTCACAAACCTTGCTGCTGTGATGGCATACTGTGGTATTTCACCAAGTAGATATGGGAGTTTATCAAAATCGGGTTTGTTTTCAAATTCTTTGTGGATCTGTGTAATCTGAGGGTAAATATGTGTCTCTAATATGGTCATACATTTGGCAGGAGGTTAGGAAGTGCAGCTCAGTTTCCACCTCATTATGTGGGCAGTGTGCACATAGCCTGTCTTCTCTTGAGAGCCAGGTCTGCCTACGGCGGCCTTTCTCAATAGCAAGGCTATGCTGACTGAGTCTGTACATAGTCAAAGCTTTCCTTAAGTTTGGGTCAGTCACAGTGGTCAGGTCTTTCTCTCTCTCCCCACCCTTTCTCTTCCTCTCTCTCGCCCCTCCCCCTCTCCTCTCCCCCCTCCCCAACTCTCTCCACTCCCCCCTCTCTCCTCTCTCTCTCTGTAACCAAAGCTAGCTCAGCTACAGCTCACCTACAAAAGTTACTTTGAGGTGTGAACTTGTTTCTGTCAGATTTGTTCCTGGCCTACTTTAGTACCAAAAAAAATGCAAAGCCTCTGCATCTCTCTGACATCTTATTTCATTTATGTTACATCCCTTCGAGTGGCAAGTCTATGCTACTGTTGGAACTGTCTGCACTCTAGCTGCTTATACCTCCCCGAGCCGACATGTTTCTGTTCAACTGTACTGCTGGAATCTTTACACTAACCTACTCTCAATCTCACTTCATAGACTCCTTACATTTTGTGACTACTGCAATGTTTCAGTGATGTAATGTTGCGTGCACCCATGCATTTGTTATATGATTTATTAGTTGAACATACAGTACCAGTAAAGAGTTTGGACACAACTACTCATTCAAGGGTTTTTCGTTATTTTGACTATTTTCTACATCGTAAAAGAATAGTGATGACATCAAAACTATGAAATAACACATATGGAACCATGTAGTAACCAAATATGTGTTAAAATCTAAATATATTTTATATTTGAGATTCTTTCTTTGATGACAGCTTTGCACACTCTTGGCATTCTCTCAACCAGCTTCATGAGGAATGCTTTTCCAACAGTCTTGAAGGAGCTGAGCACTTGTTGGCTGCTTTTCCTTCACTCTGCAGTCCAACTCATTCCAAACCATCTCAATTGGGTTGTCGGTGATTGTGGAGGCCAGATCATCTGATGCAGCACTCCATCACTCTCCTTCTTGGTCAAATAGCCCTTACACAGCCTGGAGGTGTGTTGGGTCATTGTCCTAATGGGAAAAAAAAGTATGGTCCCACTAAGCGCAAACCAGATGGGATGGCGTATCGCTGCAGAATGCTGTGGTAGCCATGCTGGTTAAGTGTGCCTTGAATTCTAAATAAATCACTGACAGTGTCACCAGCAAAGCGCCCCCACACCATCACACCTCCTCCATGCTTCATGGTGGGAACCACACATGCGGAGATCATCCGTTCACCTACTCTGCGTCTCACAAAGACACGGCGGTTGGAACCAAAAATCTCAAATTTGGACTCAGACCAAAGGACAGATTTCCCCCGGTCTAATGTCCTTTGCTTGTGTTTCTTGACCTAGCAAGTCTCTTCTTATTATTGGTGTCCTTTAGTAGTGGTTTCTTTGCAGCAATTCGACTATGAAGGCCTGATTCTAACAGTCTCCTCTGAACAGCTGATGTTGAGATTTGTCTGTTACTTGAACTCTGTGAAGCATTTATTTGGGCTGCAATTTCTGAAGCTGGTAACTCTAATGAACTTATCCTCTGCAGCAGAGGTAACACTGTTTCTTCCTTTCCTGTGGCGGTCCTCATGAGAGCCAGTTTAATCATAGCTCTTGATGGTTGTTTTCAGGATTGACTGTCTGTCATGTCTTAAAATAATGATGGACTATCGTTTCTCTTTGCTTATTTGAGCTGTTCTTGCCATAATATAGACTTGGTTTTTTACCAAATAGGGCCATCTTCTGTATACCACCCCTACCTTGTCACAACACTGATTGGCTCCAACGCATTAAGAAGGAAATTCCACAAATTGACTTTTAACAAGGCACACCTGTTAATTGAAATGCATTCCAGGTGACTACCTCATGAAGCTGGTTGAGAGAATGTCAAAAGTGTGCAAAGCTGTCATCAAGGAAAAATGTGGCTACTTTGAAGAATCTCAAATATAAAATATATTTTGATTTGTTTAACATGTTATTTCATGGTTTTGATGTCATCACTATTATTTTACAATGTAGAAAATAGTTTAAAAAATTAAGAAAAACCCTGGAATGAGTAGGTGCGTCCAACCTTTTAACTGGTACTGCACGTCCAACTTTAAATGTTTATTATGTATCTTGCAGATACTTCTTGAGTACTGAGGATGATCCGAAGCGAAGGCACCTCTACAGGTAACACGTACATAGCTCTGAAAAATAACTGTCCGTAATGCTGTTCTCTTCTGTTGTGCCTAGCTCTGTTGCCCACCACCCACTTGGTTACAATTTTGGTGCCTTTTGGCCTGCATGCTTTGAGGGACTTTGCTCCACGTCTGAATAATAATCTAGGAGAAAGACTTCAAGATTCAAGTTTTATTAGTCGTATGTACAGGATACACATGGTCCAATAAATTGCTTACGTGCAGGTTCCTTCTCGACAACGCAACAACAATAAGAAATATCAAAAGATAAGAATACGAGCATAAAGTAAATGGCTCAGTAGAATATAATAAACATTTTAGCATAAGTATAATGCAGGAAAGCACAATTTATAGTCCAATATTTACATGTGTTTTGGGGAAGGGGGGAATGGGGGCCAGGTAAGCCCAGCGGTTAAGTGCATTGGGCCAGTAACCGAAGGTTCACTGGTTCAAATCCCAAGCTGACTAGGTGAAAAATATGTCCATGTGCCCTTGAGCAAGGCACTTAACTGTAATTGCTCCTGTAAGTCGCTCTGGATAAGAGTGTCTGCTAAATGACCCCCAAAAAATGGGATTGGCTGAGTGTCCTCTTGTTGTGTTTGTAGTGCGGACACGGTGGGCCCCTTCAACAGACGCTGTCTCTCCTGTGACTTCTACGAAAGCTGTGGCTACGTCAAAGGCTCCTTCAGCCACAACATGAGCCTCTTCCTCCTCAGCTGCAAAGGTGGGAGACACCGGTTGGTCAGTCTGTCCATGGGTTGGTTTGTCTGTCTCTCCCCAAGTGAACCTTTGGCCTCTCACTTCTTTCTGAGAGACGCACTAATAAAGACACAAAGAATTCAATGCATGTGTTGGTGACGGATGATATTTGGTCACACACTCAATAATTTGTGCAGTGTATTTAAACCTCTACAATGCCTCTACCAGAACTCCTGCATTATTTCAACATGTGGCTATGGGTCCAATAGCAGCATCCCAAAGATTGTCATCCTCTCACTGAACTCCCTGGAACCACACAGGACAGCCGTGTTTACTGAACCTGTCTCTACCTCATTCACTTTTAATCCCTCACTCCCCTACTGCCTCTTGCCCGCTTTCATTTATTTGAGGGGATTGTGATATGATTACAGCTCTGTGAGAGATTGCCTGGCCTACTTTGCAGACTCTGAGCCCCAAATGTTTGTTTCTAGAATGTTCACAATTTGCTAAGTGCATCTATCATTTTATTATGTGTCCCTTCCTAGTGCACCACTGTGTTTTAGGAGACAGAGAGAGAGTGTTTCTTTCTACAGGGCTTGTTTGTTTGGAAGCCAGCTCCTGAACACTGCAGAAATTATTTGGGTTGTGTTCAATTAATTGAATAAGCTAATGATAACAAGGAGGTCTGGACTGCATATTTTGTGCTTGTAGAAAACATGTGAAGTAAAACATTATTTGTAGAGGCTTGAGTCTGTTCTCTGCAAGCAGATAATGTCAGGCTTTCTGACTTTAATCAATTATGTTTTGATGTTGTGTCTGAACTTCTCCAATGGCTTAAACCATGGGTTTGGGGTTTTGAAAGAAAAAATTAACTTTGAGGCTGGACTATATTGTGTCTCAGTCTTCTATCGTCAAGATGCCATTTTAAATGGCACCTTGATATTGAGTTCAAATGATTAGATTCTGATTTTTATGCAAGTCTTTTTGCAAGTCTAGATAGAAATGGATAATTAAATAACCCTTTCCCGTTCTCTCGCTTTTCCTACAACTGTGGACAGTGTGGATACATTTTGAACCATGCAGTCATTTGTACATAAGAAGGAGCCACAGAATGTACTCATAAACCCAGACAGAGATGAGACAGAGTAGTGCCACCACAAACTAATGGACACGTATCTTGGTTTCAATGCAAGAGAAATGCCTGATGCTGATGTCTTTTTTTTGTCGTCTTTGTTTTTGTTTTGGTCTTTCTCCAGGCCCTGATGTACCGTTTGTAGCAGTGTACAGCACACAGGACAGACAGAGTGAGTATTCTAGTTAGGATTCTGTTTGGATTCTTTCAAATAAAAAATTGGTCATCAGATGAAAACATTCACACCCTATTTATCTCTCAAACACACACCACACATACACACACCACACATACACACACTGCATGATCTTCCTCTTTCTTTCCTCTATTGTTAATATCCGGCACACACGCACGCACGCACGCACGCACACACACACACACACACACACACACACACACACACACCTGTAGGACATCCACTCCTCTCCATGAATAAACATCACCCCGGAAATACAGTTCTTTATTAACACCGTAGAAAGTAAACATCTCTATCTATCTCTGTGTTTACAGAGCGTTTACAGACCACAGAATGAATGCCCTCCCCTCCATTCCTGATTCACAAAATGACCACCCACAGCCGTGTGACCTCATCAAACAGGCACAGCATACGAAGACTTTGACAGCACAGCAAGGCCACCTCTGCTTTCTGCTGAGTCACTGTTTACAGCCTTTGCCCAGTGTGTTGGCAGCCATACTGATTACATTACCTAGCTGGATGGATGTCCTCATAACAACATGACCTTCCCACTGTAATGAAAGACTATACCGTGTTTGTTTACTGCTGGTTACAGCATGTATTCTTGGAAGAATAGCCACAACTATGTGTACAAAGGGGACTAGATAGCCTACTCTGCAGTCATATTTTACTGCATATATTTCAGTTTAGAGGCCAAGGGAGAAACTAAAGGTACTTTTGGCAGGAACTCTGCTTTCTAACTGGAGCCCTTAAAGTTATTCTGAAATGTATGTGCTGTTGTGGGGGGAATAACAACCTGGATGCATGTTCTGTGTTGTGTACTCTGCAGCGAACACACACACAGACAAGGTCAAAGAGAAATACCTCTTACAACCAGTCAGACAGTCAGGAGAGAACTCTCTCCCCGACCAAAACACCCATTATTTTTGTTACTAGTCCAATCTCAGTCTCAGCATGCCAAGATAAGCCTCTTTAAGGCTTGTCTCTCTGTAGCCAGCCATTCTGAAGTCTTCATTGATATTTACAGCCTACATTGCTGTTCTGTCTTTATCACGGTGTGTCAGTGCAGGGAGGGAGGGATGTCTCTGCATTCTGGTCATTTCCCTCTATCCTCTTCTGTTATGTCTCTTGTTGTAAGCATGGCTTCATCACAACTTCCAGACCAACATTCTTCCACAACACCCTTTGAACACCTACAGTACGTGCCCTTAGACCATGGTAGCCATAGCAACCTCAGCCATAGACTAAGGCCATGATGTTTGTCACTGCAGAGGTGTTTGACCTGGAGACCAATGAGAATCTGAGGATTAGGCTGGACTCCATGCAGATGCCCCACGTGGAATACAAGGAGATCACCATGGAGGATTACAGTACGTTATGTTCCAGTCTAACGCTAAGGGAGATTTCAACTTCAGAGCTGTCTTTTAAAGTCTGTTTTGTTCAGATGAACAGATAATGAAGCTGAAGAACAAATGAGAATTGTGTAGTGGAAGTATAATCATATCATTACACATACTATCAGGAATCAAGATGAGACCCAAGTGCAGACTGTGTGAAGTAACAATGTTTATTGTAACCACAGTGCAGGAAAACGACAGGTCAAGGCAGGCAGGGGTCCATAATCCAGAGCAGAGGTCAAGGTACAGGATGTCAGGCAGGCGGGTACAGGGTCAGGACAGGCAAAGGTAAAAAACCAGGAGGACGAGAAAAAGAGAGACTAAGGAAAACCAGGCGCTGAGACAAAACGCTGGTAGGCTTGAACAAACAAGACAAACTGACAACAGACAGAAAACACAGGTATAAATACACAAGGGATAATGGGGAAGATGGGCGACACCTGGAGGGGGATGGAGACAAGAACAAGGACAGGTGAAACAGATCAGGGCGTGACACATACTGATCACTTTCTCTTGTTGTGTAGCACTAACGATGCAGATCCTCAAACCTGCCAGCTTTGTGGACTCATCTCCCTATCCTCTGCTCCTCCTCGTGTGAGTACACACACACACACACACACACACACACAACTGCTCTAGTATAAAAGCTAGCTATCCATCTCCACAGTTTCTCATCAGCTGTTGACACAGAGGTCTTCACCTCCTCTGTGCCACGGACAAGTTGCCTCATCAGGAGAGATAATCACCCTCCGACTCAGTGCTTTAATCAGGGCTATTCATCTAAGGCAGAGATGTGGCAACTCTCTCTCCTTCGCACTACCAGTAATTACGCTGCCAATGAAAAGGTCTCCATTCCCCCTTTAATTAACCCTCCTCTCCTTTCCTCCACTATCATACCATCTCACTCCATGCCCTTGCCTGCAGGTTGGTGAAACACACACGAGACTAGATTCTTCAGTCCCTGTCTCTAGTCTTTTCACCCTGGCTCACCTCTGGATGAAGTGGCACTACTATAAAGACAATGTGTCCTTTTCTCTATATCTGCTGTATGAGGACACACCTCCAGTTTAAAAGCGACCGTGAGAGGTGTGTGTGTGCATGTGTAGTTATTTATTTTAGGGAGAGAGAGAGAGTGAGTGAGTGAGAATGATGGGTTAATAAGGACTAAACATGCCGCCTTCCCTCGTCACCAGTGACGGCACCCCCGGTGGTCAGATGGTATCAGAGCTGTTCCAAATGGACTGGGCCACGGTGCTGGTGAGCAGCTTCGGGGTCATGGTGGTACGCTTCGACGGGCGGGGCAGCGGCTTCCAGGGGACCAACCTGCTGCACCGCGTCCAGAGGAAGCTGGGTGTGTTCGAGGAGAGGGACCAGCTGGAGGCCCTCAGGTAGGTACCTTCAACTGCGGCCCGATTCTCCACCCTTCTCCTAAGTGGTGCACTTGCAGTCATGGATTTAAAAGCATTGGATTGGTGTAATAATTGCTGGAGGGAGTTTCCACCATTGTTAAATCCATGATGGGAAGTGTGAGGCCTTGGACTTCTCTGTCACAAGACAGACTGCACTAACACTGTCATATAAACTGAAGAGCAGCCAATCGGCAGAGGTCTGGAAATGTGTAGTGATTTGACATGTGTAAAGAAAAAATAATTTATTCACACACTCTTAGGTAACTAACGTTTAGGCAGCTGAGGCTATAAAGTGTGGGGCTAAATGAGTGTTATGTTCCGCCGGCCTGTACCTCGCCAAATCAGGATTTTCTCCTTTCTATATTACAGCCGGCTGCTAACGAGCTATGACATGGACAGCTAGCAAAATAACTGAGCAGAAACACTTGGAAGGAGTACTCAGGATCAGGAAGTCTTCATTCTGAGATGAAGTAATCCAAATCTAATTTCTTGCATTTCAGTATAATATCTAAAGAGCCCTACGTTGACAAGACCAGGATTGGAGCTTTTGGCAAAGTAAGATACTTTTTCTCCTGATAATTATGAGGTTAATTGGTTGCATGTTACATCTGAATTGGATAATGTTCCCTTGAACCCCTTGTATTGTTTCAGTATCTATCTGCCAACTCTGATGTGCTAACTAACCACCCTTGTTTTAAGTATAGAAATCACTAGGGAGGCTCTTGAATCTTGCTCGTTCATATCAACATATTGAGTATCATATTAAGATTGCTAGCTACACTCTTCAACTGAAGTGCAAGTCAATGACAGCTACAGTGTTTATTCCTACCCTATGTGTTTTTCTTATGTACTGCAGTGCTGGAATTGTGTGTTGAAAATAAATAGGACAAAGACAGATCAGATGTGTGCTGCGAGCTCAACATTTACCTTTGGACCAAATAGATATATTTTTAATAGATTCTGACACCTCTGAGAGGATGTTCATGAAGAGAAGCTTAATTCTGTTGCCTCTGGCCAAGTCCTCCTACTGGCTGCTGATGTATTAGAGAGTCCAGAAGGCCAAATATTATTCGGAACTGATCATCCATAATAGGGAACATACATTATGGAGGAAGCTGCAACTTGCAGTAATGGACATGGGATATTTCATATTATTCATTATCAGGGGCATTGTCAACTAGCCTGGTCCCAGATCTGTTTGTGCTCAATGTGTTGAATAGCATGACAATGACCTTAGGAGTTGGCAAGACAGCACAAACAGATCTGTGACCAGGCTAATGATCTACTGCTCTTGGGTCTCCAAACTCAATCTTTAAACTGAGCTTGAAATGGGTATCTGTCTGTAGGCAGCAGTTAGAGTAGCCTTGTGTTGATATAGGATTTCTGCTTTCTGTCTGTCTGTCTGTCTCAGGTTTATGGAGGCTACGTGACCAGCCTGTTACTCAGCGCCGAGGATTCCCCGGTGAAATGTGGTGCAGCCCTCTCACCCATCACGGACTTTGACCTATACGGTAAGGTGTGTGTGTGTGTGTAAATGCTTCTTATCAACATGATGGAGCAGAGACCCCTCCCACGCCAACACTACGGTGCCAGACAGATGTGAGAGAGAGAGCAGTGATACTTGGGAGGGAAGTGTGCAGAAGCAGGTGTGTGGGATTATGACTCTGTTCATCTCAGACTATGGTTTGTATCTGAAAAGATGGATGTGTTTTAGAGCTCACCTGACAAGAATGAATACTCATCGTAAACTACAGCTGCACATAACATCATCTGTAGTATTTTCTGCTGTATTGAGGTATAACAAGAGGTATGTGTGTGTATATATATGAGGTATATCATGCTAAATGAGGGTTATTAGCACTAGCGTTTCCCCACCTTATTTGAAACGTCCCTTGATAGGATCTAATGAATTGATTCCTTTTGACAACCTCTCTTCCAGCATCAGCTTTTTCAGAGAGATACCTGGGAATGCCCAAGCCTGACCCAAGAGCATATGCGGTATGCCTTCTTTATTCAGCCTTCACTTGAACGTCATGTATGAGCTGTGTTTTTTCTATTGGCTTGTAATATAACATCAGTGTAATACTGTGTATCATAAAATATAATATCTATGTCATTTCTCCACAGATGGCAAATCTAGCACACAGGGCATCACAGTTCCTGGACAAGAAGTTTCTGATTGTTCATCCAACAGCAGATGGTATGAGATCCTTGAAAACCTTTCTAGCCCAACAAAATGCTTTGTGTTTTTAACAATAAGATGGTATGTGTTGGTCTCCTTTTCTCTCACCAGAAAAAGTCCATTTCCAGCACACAGCTAAATTCATCTCCCAGCTGATCAATGAAAAGGCAAACTACACTCTACAGGTGAGAGGTACTTCCCAGAATGACACGTAGAAATGGGATGTATAGAATGGCTACCATCAATAAGGTGCACCAATTTAACTGGAACAGACAAGCCAATGTGTCATGGGAAGCAGATATATTGCTAATTTGCTCATCCAAAATGCATCCCAGTGATTTGACCTTTCTAGGCATTCTATTTCTCTGGGGGCATATTTTGGGCTAGAGCTGTTAAACCAAGGAGTTGTGTAATCCCACACCAGCTGAGGGTGATCTCACAATGACCCCCCCCCCATCTCACTTAATGAGATTACACTCCCCTTTTACGAGGCTTGCTTTAACAGGGTCAACTAATCCCATTAAGACATGGAGCATTTAGAAGTCAGCGTTTAGATCATCGCTGCCTCATAGGTCCCCTTATATGCTCTACTGTGTGTTGACTGAGTAGGCCTCGTCAGTAATTCAGTATGTGGACACCTGCTCGTCAAACATCTCATTCCAAAATCATGGGCATTAATATGGAGTTGGTCCCCCCTTTGCTGCTATTACAGCCTCCACTCTTCTGGGAAGGCTTTCCACTAGATGTTGGAACATTGCTGCGGGAACTTGCTTACATTCATCCATTGAGGTCGGGCACTGATGTTGGGCAATTTGGCCTGGCTCACAGTCGGCCTTCGAATTCATCTCAAAGGTGTTCAGTAGGGTTGAGGTCAGGGCTCTGTGCAGGCCAGTCAAGTTCTTCCACACCGATTTTGACAAACCATTTGTGTATGGACCTTGCTTTGTGCACAGGGGAATTGTCATGCTGAAACAGGAAAGGGCCTTCCCCAAACTATTGCCACAAAGTTTGAAGCACAGAATCATCTAGAATGTCATTGTATTCTGTAGCGTTAAGATTTCTCTTCACTGGAACTAAGGGA
The DNA here is from genome assembly GCF_002910315.2 of Salvelinus sp. IW2-2015. Lineage (NCBI taxonomy): Eukaryota > Metazoa > Chordata > Actinopteri > Salmoniformes > Salmonidae > Salvelinus > Salvelinus sp. IW2-2015. The sequence goes on along the minus strand of NC_036867.1, from coordinate 3,182,633 downwards.
CCTAGCCCGAAACATGAAAAACAGCCCCACACCATTATTCCTCCTCCACCAAACTTTACAGTTGGCAATATGCATTGTGGAAGGTGGCGTCCTCCTGGCATCTGCTAAACCCAGATGTGTCTGTCCGACTGCCAGATGATGAAGTGTGATTCATCACTCCAGAGAAAGCGTTTCCACTACTCCATAGTCGAATGGCAGCAAGCTTTACAACACTCCAACCGACGCTTGGCATTACGCATGGTGATCTTAGGCTTGTGTGTGGCTGCACAGCCATGGAAACCCATTTTATGAAGCTCCCGACGAACAGTTATTGTGCTGACATTGCTTCCAGAGCCAGTTTGGAACTCAGTAGTGAATGTTGCAACCGAGGACAGACAATTTTTACGCGCTTAAGCACTAGGCGGTCCCGTTCTGTGAGCTTGTGTGGCCTACCACTTTGCGGCTGAGCCGTTGTTGCTCTTAGATGTTTTCACTTCACAATAACAGCACTTACAGTTTACTGGGGCACCTCTAGCAGGGCAGAAATTTGACGAACTGACTTGTTGGAAAGGTGGCATCCTATGACAGTGCCACGTTAAACATCACTGAGCTCTTCAGTAAGGCCATTCTACAGCCATTGTTTGTCTATGGAGATTGCATGGCTGTGTGCTCGATAGTATACACCTGTCAGCAACGGGTGTGACTGAAATAGCCGAATCCATTTCATTTGAAGGGGTGTCCACATACCTTTGTATATATAGTGTACTTTGAAGGGGCTTAGATGATGACGATAATAATAACATGTTTATTATAGCATCTATATGAAGCTGCATGTACATCCAGAGCAATATGAATGGATGTGTGGTGACCAGTGTGTTGTGTTCCCCCTCAGATCTACCCAGACGAGGGCCATTTCATCCACAGCGAGGCCATGCAGCAGCACCTCAGCCAGTCGCTGGTCAACTTCTTCGAGGAGTGTTTCCGGCTACCGGACAAGGTGTTCGAGGAGAGACAGGAGGAAGAGATTGAGGAAGAGGGTTAGCCCAGACAAAACCAACACCCCTAACCAGAGCTCCAGTCTACGCCTAAGCACAATGCCAGTCCCCATACCTGGTTTCACAATCCACATGATATGCAACCTTCTCTTGGTTTCAACCCTCTTTAGTCCTTTTTTTCCAATTTTCACCTTCTGGGTTTCCCCTGCGTTTCAGCATGATCAACCCTGAGACTGCCGCGTTGCAGATCAACCCTGAGACTGCCGCGTTACAGATCAACCCCGAGACTGCCGCGTTGCAGATCAACCCTGAGACTGCCGCGTTGCAGATCAACCCTGAGACTGCCGCGTTGCAGATCAACCCTGAGACTGCCGCGTTGCAGACGCTTGCTTATCTCCTCATCCTCAGTTTTTCTCCTCCTCTTCCTCACCTTTTGATTCAGCACGACTCCACAAGAGACTATCGGCAGCCATTTTTTTGACATCGACACAATGAATACATTACGATGAAGGACCACTAGCTGATGTCATATCTGGAATGTGTTGAAAAGGCGGTCGTGCCAGGAATAGGCATTCTCTGGTCATTTTATGTTTAAAAGGACAAGCTCCTTGGATTCCAAACGACTGGTGGGAGGGAAGGAACATCAAAATCCACACATAAACTTTACCAGTCAGTGAGGAGAGGGAAGACTCTATAGCACAAACTTTACCAGTCAGTGAGTAGGGGAGACTTAATAGCACAAACTTGTGGTCGAAGATACAGACTCCACATTGTATCTGACGGGTCAAACTGGCTCCAGCCCAGTGTCTGGAGTGTGGGTGTCTGTGGAGAAGGGAATGCTCCTATTTTGAAAATCGTGAAGACACCTTTTCATGTCAGACTGTGCTTGTGTCTGTTGTTCCTTTGTCAAGTAGCACATTAAACATTCCCTTCTTTGGACATCGATACTTTGTTTTTTCAGTGTTCAAGTTTATCTTGGAATCTTCTTCTAGCCTCAAGTATGTATTTAAATGGTGTAGTCTTCATTTTTCCATGTCATGAAAAGGATGTGAACCGAATCAATTTTGTTCTTGATTCACTTTGTCTTGGTTTTGTTGCAAATCGTTCTCCTCCAGTCATTTGAAATTCGAAGTATAATATATTTTAGTCACTGTGCCTTACTTTGGGAGCAAGCGGTCCTTTTTATGGACTCCTTTTGTGAAAACAAAATACAACATGGATCATTGTAAAGAAATGTTCTGTTGACCATGGCACCAACTACTGATGGTTAAACCTTCACTCTGAACACTTTGTAATGTTGTCATAGAGTACGTATGGAATTATATCAAGAGTCAAGTAAGAAATGGTCTTCTCTAGTTCCAAATATAACCAATTTCCAAAATGGTTGTAAACAGTAGTAGTTGCATGTATCCTTACATTATTTTACAGATGTTCAAATGGTAATGAAATTTGTTTGTCTGGCTAACGACCACATAAAATGGTTATATTTTAGTAAATGTTGTGGCATTCCAACCCCTCTCAGTATCACAATTCAAACCCATGGATGGGTTTCAGTTGCCACTTTAAAATTGGTAGTGTTGTATGGCCAAAAGTAGTAATAGTACATTTCTATATAAGGTAATTAATAGCTTAGAATCATTATCACAATCTTTACACTATGAAATACAAAGGAATTCAAAAAATGTGAATTTGAGGCACGAGTCTGCATTTTTTATTTGTCATTTTATCTGAATGCTCATTCCTGTTACTTTGTCAATGCATGTTATCAAGTTATTTGCAACTCAATGCGATCTTCGATAGCTCCATTTCAAAATAGTATTTTTGACATCTTGAATGTTCCATACTGGCATTACATTTACAGTAGTATCGTGATTGAGATCCCAGTCTCGTCAGCTTGATGTGTAAATGTTACTCAAATGTCATTTTAGTCTCTTAATATCTGTGTTATTTGTGCATAAATGCATTTTGAAAGTTACATTTGAAATTAATTTTTGTTCTCCTGTTTCTGTCCTTGGGTTGAGTTTAAAGTGGACTTTGCTATCGTCAGCGGCTCTGGTGAACTTTCTGACACTGGCGATTGAACGTGAAGATGGACTTTTGTCAAGTGACCCAAAATAGTACAAGTAACAACTGTGGCATGGGGGTAAATATTAGAATAAACAGTATTTTATCGTCGTACTCCTTGTAGTTTATCTATTTTGGTTCTTATTGCACAATTGTGAATGTTCTCTCTGCTTTGAATTGTGTTTCATAGAAAAACATTTCATCCTCAAGCTAAAAACATTTTATCCTCAAGCTACACAAATCAACCAACTGTTTTGTTGGATAATATAAGAATAAGATTGTTTTAGGTTTGTTCAAAAACATTGACATCCATAGTCATACGAACAACTTTATTGTTCTCAGTTAGCCTACTTTCTTTGTAAAACCTTTATCCAAAATATACAAATCAAACATTAAGCTTTTAATTTACAGAAATGTACATCCAAGTGTTGCTGCAAAAATACCAATACAATTATTGAAATAAAAATGTTCAATTATACTCACAAAAAAACAATACTCCATCAAAAGTAATATATTGTTCAAAGGCATACTTGATTCCAGTGAACAGGATTGTAGGTTTATATCAGTACCATTAAGAACAATAATTAGGTTCCTTTTGAGTAGTTTGATTTATTTTATTTCACTTATTTTAACATTGTCAAACAGATTTCCCCATCTCAAGAGATACATTTTTTTTAACTATAGTGCCAGATAAGGTCGTCAATCCTGTTACTTTATCTTAAATCAGCCATAAATTAATTTGTGACAGGGGGAATGGAAGCTTGTTGTGTACAACAGGGAGGGGCAATTGAATTCAAACTTCGCAAAAAAACATTTATAACCTGTTATTCCAGCCTGACCATCTATGGGTAACAGGGTTGAAGTATTATGCTCGACCCGCTCAGTTTTTCACTACCAAACACCAGAACATGGGTTAAAAGAGTAGAACCAGCTCACCTGCTTTTACACTGACTTGGCAATGCAATGTCTCGGGGGGAAAAAAATCAGAGTTCAGTTCAAGTAACAGAGTTGACCTGAAAATGTGGGATTTTTTTTTTTTTACCCTTAAAATAAATCACAAATAACATTAAATAATCTTCAGAAATGACTCAAGCAACAAAATAACTAGGGCTTTACAATGATGGTGAACTTGGAGAAATGTTGGGGTTAAGTGGGATAAAATCTTCCTAGAAGTCACAGAGGATGCACAGAGGGCATCTCTGGCACTTTAGCAAGTCTATTAATATAACAGGCTTTTAAAATTCAATATTTGTCCACAATTTCTACTTAAAATATCAAAAAGACACTCATTTCAAAAGTAATATATTTGTTCAAAGGCTGACTTGATTCCAGTGTACACAGGATTGTAGTTATATATCAGTGCCCTCTTCTCCACCTCCTCATCCTCAAATTTGTGAAAGTTTTTTCTAGCTGTTAATGAAAAAAGCAGTGACATAGATTAGTGGTTGAAACATATTGTAACAGGTGGAGTTCGATCTTGACCACACCCTTCATGGTTCAGCCAAGGGGGGCACATTCAAGAACTCTCCATGTTACAATAACATCTAGCTACATATTGAGACAAACACAATAGATCCAGTGACATTTTGCAACACTACTATAATAACTACCTTCATTGACAAAGAAATCAGCCATGAAGAAAGTAACCTTTACAGCCAATGGAGAGTGTGGAATGTACGGCTTTGTCCATTCAAATGCATTCTTTTCAGGGTGCCACTGGGTTCCATAGATGGGGAAACCATATGCTACAGAGAAAACAAATCAATGAAAATGATCTTATGCAAGTACATGTTCCAGTTTAAGTTACTGTATATATATATATGCTAAGTTAGAACAATGTGCTTTACCTTCCATAGTTGACACAAACTCGTTTTTCCCATCACTGCTTGTGGTCAGGACTTTGTAGAACTTCCTAAGGTCTGCATTGCTGTTATAAATCTGGATTGCAATGTTGCACGCATAGTTCACAATTAATGCTACAGAGGATACATAAAAGCCTATCACTTGGTATTTGTACACAGACACAATGCACATACCGCCAAAGTGAGACTCCATTTATGGGAGTTTTCAGTGATTGGCTCAGAGGCCAGGGCATCCAGGAGCTCTGATGGGAAGCCCTTGAACATCCTACTCTCTCTTGATCCTGAAAGTGTAAGAATTTCACATTACTTCAAGTTGCAGATTATTGTTTTGGTGAGTGTGTGCATTCTTGCAGCATTTGGATAAGTGAACCGGTTCCATTTGTGATCATTTGGGAAATGTAGTTCTGGTCAAATCTGATGAGTGATGCTTTTCTCTTATGTCTGTATGGTGATACACGCAAGTACATATAAAACATACCGTTAGTAAACACCAGTGGCAATGCCACACCACTGGTGTTGGTGTGGGACAGAAGCATCTTTCCACTGGTCAGGTACGTCAATTCCTCAAATCCAAGACACGTGCCCCATACAGGGAAATAGTCACCCCTTGAGTTGGCCTAAAAAGTCAACAACAAAAAATTATTAAGAACAGGTTTTTCCCCCCACATATTTGGTAAGGTAAAATGAAGCTCCACAATATGTGCAAGTATCAAAAGGAACATGTCATACCTCTATGGCAAGCTCATAAAAGATTCTAGCAGCGTTTGCATACCCAGATGTGAGGATGCTAACACCACCACCAGGGTAGAGTATTCTACAGGGGTGAAATATGTAGTTCATTTTTTATTTTTTTAAAGTGGGATAAAGATAACAAAAACACCACAACCGTGGGTCTTGTACAGCAAATAGCATAGTTGACACCTACCCATTAATGGAGTTGAACAGTGTTTTGTACTCTTCCAGTGTCTTATTTATCCTGTAGAAATCACAGAAAAGTTTGTCAGAGGTTCATAATAAAGTAGTTGGGAAATTAACATTAGGCCTATCTAATATTCAGTCAAATGTTATGAGATATTGAGAACAATATTTGAAAAGCTGTTAAGTGCTCAAATATAGTACATTGTCAATCTGCATGAAGCTTACATCACAGGGACGACTCTTGCTCCAGCAGACTCCAGGAACTTGACATACGATGCGGCTATATAAGACGCATTCTGTGGTCGAGGCGAGTATACCTCCTGGGCCAAAACACCTTAGGAAATCGCATACAGTTTAGAAAGTGAGTTACAATGAGTTTAATAAAGTTAAAGTATTTTCAGTAAAGCTACAAAAAGATTTCATGTAATAAAATATTCATTTGATTGTAAAGAAGAACCTGTACGGTAAGTTAGGCCTACTCTGAATGGGTTACATTTATAGAATAGTACCTATCATTCTGAGGACTAATTGTAGCTATATGGTTGATGTTTTTGATATCAGACCGGACTTTGAAGAGGTCAAACTAGTTATGCAACGTTCTAAACTCACATAATCATCTATTTGGCAGTGTTAATGATATAGGGAACTATTTATAATAAATACATGATGTAACGCTTTAGTTTCTTAGTCATGTGATGCAGAAGTTCACCGATAATAGGCTCGTCGTTGCTCTTCAGCGCTGTGCACGAGGACAAAGATGAGAAAGCAAAACAAAACATTAGGGCAAAATTGCTCATTTCCCGAAACGTGTTTCCACGTGTGGATCAAATTGGTATTGTAAAAAATTGAAACCAGCTTCTCCGTCTAAAGAGGACTTGATGACACTGGAAACTAGTACATTGCTACAGGTTGCATACAGTTTATGTTTCTCATGAGGAAGAGCTCAATTGCGTAGTCCTGGCGTCCTCATCTCTTTCTCAAAACCCATTGGAGAAGGTCAGAGGGGTGGGACTTTTGGCTTTATCACCCAATGGGTTTGAGGAGACGAAGGACTGCCGGTGTAGGATGGACATAACCAAATGAGAAAAGGCAATGTTCCTGCTACATTAATGATCATAAACTGCTGCGTAAATTATCCTAAAACAACCTGCTACGAAAAAGTTTCACGTGTTTTTACTGGCAGCGTAATAAAATGGACATTCCAGTTTTCAGCCTTCAAAATAAAAGCTCAAACTGTAGAGGACAGGTTTTAGTTTTTTCTCTACTATCTTCTAAAAGTGCCCATTAACCTTAATCACATTGACATTTCAATAAAACTTGAAAATAACAATATATTTCATTGTTCTAAAAGTGTTGGTTAATTGAAAATACAAAAAAAATAAGATCTCACCTAATTTACAATTACTTTTTAAATATAGTGGACTCACAGGAGGCTGATGAAGGGAGGACGGCTCATAATAATGTCTGGAATGGAGACCATGGAATGGTATCAAACACATGGGAATCATGTGTGTCATGTGTTTGATACCAGTTCATTTACTCCATTCCAGCCATTACAATGAGCCCCTCCCCAAGTAAGGTGTCACAACCACCTGTGATCGGACTGTACGTTAAATATAATAATTGGACTGTATGCATCAGCTAATCTCAAATATGAACGGCTATTCTATATTATACCTGCAAATTGAACAAAAAATTGTGGCATGTACAGCAGTTTCAGTTTCAGTAGGTGTCTTCAGACAGGCATCCACAATGTTATGAATGAGGAACAAAAATGACAAAACATGTGTACATCCACAATGATGGGATGGATTAGATAAATGCATCCATTCTTCATCCATTTGTTTTTGTTTTGAAATAATAAGGATGAGATTATAAAGTGTTTCTGTTGGCTGAGATGAAAAATATCCCACAGTAGTAAGTATTTGGCGCCCTCAGGTGTTTATTTCTTAGAGGTGTAGAGCAGGATGCATAAAGCTCATGACGCGTTGAACAGGAGAAAACTGATTCCCCAAATTAACAGCGCCACAAAATCTGTAGGGCATGCAAACAAACATGCCAATGTCCATTGTTGAAAACACAACTTTGATCTTATCTGTATGTATACAATTAGTCAATGCCACTCTGACATTGCTCCTCCCAATATATATATATTTATTCATTCCATTCTTTTACGTTTAGATTTGTGTTGTGGTGTATTTAGATACTACTGCACTGTCGGAGCTAGGAACACAAGCATTTCGCTACACCAGCAATAGCATTGCTAAATATGTGTATGTGACCAATAAAATGTTGTTTGATTTATAGTAGGCTCACTATGTGTTTGATTATTATTTTATTATTTTATTTCACCTTTATTTAACCAGGTAGGCTAGTTCAAAACATGTTCTCATTTGCAACTGCGACCTGGCCAAGATAAAGCAAAGCAGTTCGACACATACAACAACACAGAGTTACACATGGAATAAACAAAACATACAGTCAATAATACAGTAGAAAAATTTTTAACAAAAAGTCTATATACAGTCAGTGCAAATGAGGTAAGATAAGGGAGTTAAGGCAATAAATATGCCATGGTGGCGAAGTAATTACAATATAGCAATTAAACACTGGAATGGTATATGTGCAGAAGATGAATGTGCAAGTAGAGATACTGGCGTGCAAAGGAGCAAAATAAATAAATACAGTATGGGGATGAGGTAGTTGGATGGGCTGTTTACAGATGGGCTATGTACAGGTGCAGTGATCTGTGAGCTGCTCTGACAGCTGGTGCTTTAAGCTAGTGAGGGAGATATGAGTCTCCAGCTTCAGTGATTTTGCAGTTCGTTCCAGTCATTGGTAGCAGAGAACTGGAAGGAAAGGCGGTCAAAGGAGGAATTGGCTTTGGGGGTGACCAGTGAGATATACCTGCTGGAGCGCGTGCTACGAGTGGGTGCTGCTATGGTGACCAGTGAGCTGAGATAAGGCGGGGCTTTACCTAGCATAGACTTGTAGATGACCTGGAGCCAGTGGGTTTGGCGACGAATATGTAGCGAGGACCAGCCAACGAGAGCGTACAGGTCGCAGTGGTGGATAGTAAATGGGGCTTTGGTGACAAAACGGATGGCACTATGATAGACTACGTCTAATTTGCTGAGTAGAGTGTTGGAGGCTATTTTGTAAATGACATCGCCGGGATCGGTAGGATAGTCAGTTTTACAAGGGTATGTTTAGCAGCATGAGTAAAGGATGCTTTGTTGCGAAATAGGAAGCCGATTCTAGATTTAATTTTGGATTGGAGATGCTTAATGTGAGTCTGGAAGGAGAGTTTACAGTCTAACCAGACATCTAGGTATTTGTAGTTGTCCACATATTCTAAGTCAGAACCGTCCAGAGTAGTGATGCTAGTCGGGCGGGCGGGTGCGGGCAGCGATCAATTGAAATGCATGCATTTAGTTTTACTATCATTTAAGAGTAGTTGGAGGCCACGGAAGGAGTGTTGTATGGCATTGAAGCTCGTCTGGAGGTTTGTTAACAGTGTCCAAAGAAGGGCCAGAAGTATACAGAATGGTGTCATCTGCGTAGAGGTGGATCAGACAAAAGCGGCATCATTGATATATACAGAGAAAAGAGTCGGCCCGAGAGTTGAACCCTGTGGCACCCCCATAGAGACTGCCAGAGGTCCGGACAACAGGCCCTCCAATTTGACACACTGAACTCTATCTGAGAAGTAGTTAGTGAACAAGGCGAGGCAGTCATTTGAGAAACCAAGGCTGTTGAGTCTTCCGATAAGAATGCGGTGATTGACAGTCGAAAACCGTGGCCAGGTCGATGAAGACTGCCGCACAGTACTGTCTTTTATCGATGGCGGTTATGATATCGTTTAGGACCTTGAGCGTGGCCGAGGTGCACCCATGACCAGCTCGGAAACCAGATTGCATAGCGGAGAAGGTACGGTGGGATTCGAAATGGTCGGTGATCTGTTTGTTAACTTGGCTTTTGAAGAATTTAGAAAGGCAGGGCAGGATGGATATAGGTCTATAACAGTTTGGGTTTAGAGTGTCTCCCCCTTTGAAGAGGGGAAATCGCATATTGAAGTTGGAAATCGCATATTCAACAATGAGTGGTTTACAAGGAATCAGTGGCTAACTGCAAGCATTGCAATCAGTAACCTGCTATTCAGTGGAGTGGGTGTGTGGTCCCAAGTCTGGGTTTAAAGGTGTCTTTTCCAAGTTTGAATGGATAAACATTCAACATTGTCTATGCTGTCAATCTAGCATGACTTCTGCCACGCTCAAAACAACTGGAAACTCGGAAACTGGGATATCTCAGACTTCAGTGAGTTCAAGACAATTGAGAACTCTGGAAAAAAATGAGCTCTGACTGGGAAAATACATTTTGAACAGTCATCCAACTCGGAATCGCAAGTCAGGAACTCGGGCCTCTTTCTTGACCTCCGACCTGAAGATCACTGACGTCATCATGATTCGACCTTGTTTTTTTCAGAGTACCTAGTTGTCTTGAAAGCACCATAAATCCAGAGAATGCCAGAACTTGATGAGAAAGTTTGATGACAAAATTTGCCCACAAAGGACCACTTCGGCACCTTTCCTGTTCAAGTGAGCACAGCATAACAAGGTGAGTCCAAAAATGTCTTGTATGCTGCTGCATAAATTAAGTAATATGCCAGGGAGATATGTATACTGTAGCTAAGAAAGTAATACTCTGTGTATGTTGTGTAGTAAGATGTTAGTAGCCCATCTGCCTCACCCTAATAATTTGGTCCTTTTTCCACTCATAATTTCACCTACTGTTCTGATTTGGTGGTGCACATGTAGCCTATAGCCTGTTTTAGAAAAATCTAATCATCGAATATTGTAAGACCTTTCATCGTTTGCTTATATGGCCCCTTTATTTATCCTACAGTTCTGACTTGGTGTACAGGGAGACTGCAGTAAGAAAGGCCCATGTTCTGAATTCTGTACATTTCAAAAGTGCTTAACAAATATTTATATTGACTACGTCCGTCCTAGCTCACTCATTTATGTCTTAATTGAAATTACGGATTGCCTCTTATTCACTCATCGTTCCCTTATGCCATTGTTTATACATCTCAATTATCATTAGAAACCACATTTGTTTAAGCAAGTCAGCCATATCCGCTATGTTTTTTTAAAAGGCAGTAAATGAGGCTGAATTAACTGTTTCACTGCCAGACAAGGCTCTGCTGATAGCTAGGTGTAACAGTGGTGAGGTGTTCAGACTGCTGTTGGGACTCTGCTGTTGGGTTAGCTTTATGTAGGCCCTAACAGTTTGTGGGCACCGTTTGTCACCGTTATAGTGCAATTAATGTATTGTTTAGTGTTGTGTTATGTTATGTAGTGGCTTTGCTGGCATCCATCTAAAACATATTTTTTTGCCCCACCAAGATTGACATGCTAATATTGCCACTGCATGCATACATTGCTTAATAATACACTGATTTCATGCTACGTGAGACTGTTTAGTGTTGATGCATCCATGATTTGTCGATGTAATAGTTTGTTGTTACAATATAGGGGTGTTCGTGGTAATGGCTGCAGTGGAAATCAAACATATAGTTTCCGGTCATTATTATGAGCCATTCTCTCCTCAGCAGCCTCCTGTGTTAGCAGTGGAAGTAGATAGGCCGCTACAATGTTGCAAATGCATTTTGTCACAAAATGTAGGTCTATTACTTGTTTAAACCAGCAGGTGGCTCTAGAGACCTTAACATACTGTACGTAGCCTGACAGTTCTAATCAAGTAAAAACAGATGTTAAAGTTATTTTCTACTCTAATTCATGTAGTTATTTATTCATGCATAATTTGTTTGTGTAGCATATTATTATACATAATTTTATGCCATACATTCAACTGGGATTCTAGGCTTACACTCTGGGCACACATGTGAGTATTCATTTAGCCTAATTGTACTTCTTAATCACACGGTCATTAGTTCTTTATCATCACACTTAACTTTAGAAGTAATGAATGTGTGTGGGTATGTGATGTATTTAAAAAAAAAAATAATAATAATAATTTTACAACAAAGTTATGTCCGGGCATTCACAGGTGATGCACTATGAACCTCGAATGACATGGTAAAAGTCCTGGGTGGAAACCACCACAAAAGAAGCTGATTGGACAATGGTGCCCTGTACTGCTCTCCATTCAAGTTCTAATCCACACTAAGTGCTTCTTCCACTCATTGCTCAGTCTTTATATTTGCTTATGAAAGAAAGCTACTATTGTGGTAATGGATTAGTGTGTCAATAACACAAACAGTCAGTCATTTTCATGAGTAACCTCACAATGTTGACAACTGAATTACAACAACACACATACAATTCATGGACATCAATCAGTTTTCATGTCTGGTATGTTTGTGGGAAGGTGCGGAGAGACACTCTCTCCATTTAAAATTACAGTTTATTTAATAATCATTTAAAACTTAAAGTAGTGTGACCTTTCAGTCGCAAAATGTTATGCTTGGAACAGATTTCAGAAGTGTGAGAACATGGTGAACAAAATCATGGTATAGTTACTCTATTCACTGTATCACAGTATCAATACAAAGTCATCAAAACACTTAACCCGCAGTATTTGTGACAGTAAACCGGGTCTTCACATGTTGAAGGCATGATGGTACAATTCAGACCAATATCTGATCAAAACAGTCCACACTTGCCCTCACTGTACATTCATTCATAAATTAATCAAAAGAGGTATACAGCAGTATAGTAGTTAGTAAAAACACTTAGTAAAAATGTTCCACAAGGTTGTATCATGCTGGAGAGGTAAGGACAGCTGTAGACCACATGTACTGTAGACCACAGCCAAGAGACACAAAAAAGCTTTTCCGCTCATCAACCTCCACACCACCGATAAGTCAGGGAAAGGGATGTCTCTGAGGAGGGCACCCATGCATCTCCTGCACAATAGCATCATCATCGTGCCTTAGGGGGATGGATAATGAGATTAGTCGCTGGGGCCAAGCCTGCGTCAGTCCAAAGGGGTCAATCGCTGGATTATCACTGCTCTTGCTAAGGACTTAGACACCACTATCCCGTACACAACATTTTGTAGTCCTCGTTGACTTTTTCTACACCTGACTTTTTTTTTGGAGGGGGGATTATTAGGTGGAAGGTAAGAGTGGAAGACCTCATGTTTGCCGGTTTTGACGTTGCAAAGTTTTGGAATAAGAATTATGGTGCATGACTTTGTAGCCTGCATGACCATGGGATTCTGACTGTCCCGGGTGCAGAGTGTTGAATGAGGGGTCTGGCTGGGAAGTGAGTGCAGGGGTGACCGGCGGACTGAAGGACGGGTGGGCTTTGTGCTCGCCTGCTGTGACAGGGTCTGCAGCTCTCGACCAGCAGCCCTCATGCCACTCATCAACAACAAAGTGGGTGACGATGGCACTACCAGTTCACCAAAGACTCTGGAAGAGGGGAAGGTTCTTATCGACTCACTCATAAAGGTGAGATGCTCAGGTTGGCAGTTATGGTTTTGTCAAGTTATGGTTTTATCTACAAAGTACCCGTTCAAATAATCTGTCCTCCATTCTTTTCACAAAGGGGTTAGTCAGTCCACTTATCTTGTGATTAAATGAGGATGATAGACTAAGACTTCTGGAAAAGTTTATGTGTAACAAAGCTTTAATGCATGTACTATCATTTGAATGGTTTGGTCTGTTGAGCTCATATTTATTGAGAGATCACGATATCTTAGCCTACTATGTATATAGTGTATATATATCCAATATTTTCTTGCAGATAGTTCTTAAATATGCAGAAATATATTCTCCTAAACTATTACTTGTACTGTATCTGCTTTAGGTTAATTCTTCAGAGGTGAAAATTATTCAAATTCAATTCTAGTTCTGTTAAATTGAAATTGAAAGAATGAATATGCCAAATGATTTACTGCAATATCCCAAATAAACACTGAGCATATGGTAAACAATGCAAATATGCATTATGTGAGTATTCCGTATTAGTCTGTATCAATATAATAAGGTATTAATACAATCCCTATATCACATAACACCCTGAGTTCACTGAGCACAGATTATTGTCATCCTAATGTGGCTATGTTAAGAGCTGAAACCAGGCCAATGAGTTCTAAATACACTTAAGATTTTCCATCCATAGGGCATAGGACGTCTTACCTTTCTCATAATAACTGAACATATTCCATTGTTAAACTATATCATTTTTCCAGAAAGGTCTAATTTATAGGATGAAATAAACATTAAATAATCTGCAAATTCTCATTTGATCTATTTTACTATAAATACAAGGAATCTTAGTTACTGATCCTCCCATGCACTACCTCCTGACAAAGCTGCTGTTATGGTAGACCTAGTAATGCATTGAACCATTAGGCCATATCTTTTCAGTGAAAGTGCTTTATTACCCAAAGGGTAAAAGCACATGTTTTTTTTGTCTTGGTCATAGTTTGTAGTAAGTGCCTGACATCCTTACACAAGAAGTACAATAGGACAGCCAGGATGGCACTGTGACTACAAAATTATATCAACATTTGCTCTCTTAGAAGGTCCAATGCAAGTGTTTTTATCTCAATATCAAATTATTTCTGTGTAAGAATGAAGTACCTTACTGTGATTGTTTTCAATTAAAATAGTCAAAAAGAAAAAAAAATTGCTTCTGAGCAGAGAGCAATTTTTTGTTGTTGAATTTTACCTTTATTTAACTAGGCAAGTCAGTTAAGAACAAATTCTTATTTTCAATGACGGCCTAGGAGCAGTGGGTTAACTGCCTTGTTCAGGGGCAGAACAACAGATTTGTACCTTGTCAGCTCGGGGATTCAAACGTGCAACCTTTCGGTTACTAGTCCAACGCTCTAACCACTAGGCTACCATAAATATCTCAAACATGAATTTTGCTAGGACTGTCTGGGTCTGTTATTGGCAGAGAGGTTTGGAACTCGCTTTCTACCTATTGGGCACACACTGGTTGAATCAAGGTTGCTTCCACATAATTTCAATGAAACTACGTTGAACCATGTCTGTGTCCAGTGGGTATTAACTATTTAACGCATAGTGATGTCACCATGGAAGGTTCAAAGCTCCATCCCACCAAAATAGGCTGAAATTTCAGGCAGCCTATTCAAACAGCTCATTATCATAATTTTCACAATTTCACAGTATTATTCCAACCTAATAGTGTGGAAATATATATAAAACAACGGGAAAATCACGTTTCTGACTGCACTGGTCCTTTAAGTCAGTGCATTCGGAAAGTATTCAGACCCCTTCCCTTTTTCCACATTTTGCTACGTTACAGCCTTATTCTAAAATTGATTAAATTGTTTTTTTTTAATATGTATTAAAAATAAAAAACAGAAATACCTTATTTACATATGTATTCAGACCCTTTGCTATGAGACTCGAAATTGAGCTCAGGTGCATCCTGTTTCCATTGATCATCCTTGAGATATTTCTACAACTTGATTGAAGTCCACTTATGGTAAATTCAATTGATTGGACATGATTTGGAAAGGCACACCCCTGTCTATATAAGGTCCCACAGTGCATATAAGGTCCCACAGTGACAGTGCATGGAAGAAGTTTGGAACCACCAAGACTCTTCCTAGAGCTGGAGTTTGCCAAAAGGCACATAAAGGACTCTCAGACCATGATAAACAAGATTCTCTGGTCTGATGAAACCAAAATTGAACATTTTGGCCTTAATGCCAAGCGTCATGTCTGGAGGAAACCTGGCACCATCCCTACGGTGACACATGGTGGTGGCAGCATCATGCTGTGGGGATTTTTTTCAGCGGCAGGGACTGGGAGACTAGTCAGGATCGAGGGAAAGATGAACGGAGCAAAGTACAGAGAGATCCTTGATGAAAAGCTGCTCCAGAGCGCTCAGGACCTCAGACTGGGGCGAAGGTTCACCTTCCAACAGGACAACGACCCTAAGCACACAGCCAAGACAACGCAGAAGTGGCTTCGGGACAAGTTTTTGAATGTCCTTGAGTGGTCCAGCCAGAGCCAGGACTTGAACCCGATCAAACATCTCTGGAGAGACCTGAAAATAGCTGTGCAGCGACGCACCCCATCCAATCTTACAGAGCTTGAGGGGATCTGCAGAGAATAATGGGAGAAACTCCCCAAATACAAGTGTGCCAAGCTTGTAGAGTCATACCCAAAAAGACTTGAGGCTGTTGAAGCCAAAGGTGCTTCAACAAAGTACTGAGTAAGGGGCTGAATACTTATGTAAACCTGGTTTTGTTTTGTCATTATGGGGTATTGTGTGTAGATTAATGAGGGGAAAAACTATTTCATCAATTTTAAAATAAGACTGTAACGTAACAAAATGTGGAAAAAGTCAAGGGGTCTGAATACTTTCTGAATGCATCGTAGCATATCAAAATGTCAAGATATTAATACTGATAATGAATATGACAGTGTGTGATTGAAGAGTGGATACTGTGTCAGAAATGCACAGTGTGGTAGTAGGTTGACCTTTGCTGCACACCTGCAACTCTCCCATGCACTCACTCACTGCCTGTAATATCTCCAATCTGGCTCTACCTTACAGATTCCTATGATGACTAGAAAAGCCCCTATACAAGGTCCTTAGGCTTATCCAAAAATAGATCTATGGCAATCAGATTATTAGTCATAGTTGTCATGTAAACCAATCTGTCGGGCTAAGCGCTGAATGCCTATTAATAACCACTCGTATGATTCAAATCAATGAAACTGTCATACTTTGTAGAAATTTGTCTAACCTGGTGTCTGACTCAGAGCTAGTTAGGAGATTCTGATTTTCAGAGCGATATTAGGTAACTAATAATGACCTCAAACCATAGTTGTTACTTTCTAAGTACCATCGCACCCAAGCAGGCTTTGGTTATCATAAATAGTAGAGCCATTGCACCTCCTGATGGCCAAAAGGGAAATGACAGTATTCATATAAAGTAGCTTGGCCACTAGCTACATTCCTTTCACAGGTTTGAGAGAGAATAGTTGCTGAACCAATGATTGTTGTTGACATAGTCCTCTCCAATATGCCAAATTACTGGACGTTTGTGTGGAGGACCACAGCAAATTAAAAACCAAGTTCCAGGCATTACTAATGGCCTAAAGGTGCTAGTACAGACATGACAGTATACAGTCAAATTACTTAATTTGTTTAAAGCCGCAGTTCAGAATGTGTGATTTAGCTCAATGGCAGCCCAGCTTCTAAAGCTGAGGGATGAGGTTGGAGAAATGTATGTGGCATGGCCTCATCTAAAGGAGGGAGCGAGAGGGTGTGGGAGTGATTTTGAATTATCAAATAAAATTGAAGTGAATTGTTTACCAGTATTTAATAGTAATTTCCGCTACATACCTACGCCGATCTTAAGCATCATGTCCGTCAGACAACTTATGTGTGGCACAGTATTTAGAATAAGGCAACAACAAAAAAAATTCAAGCTGAGAAGATATACATACATCTTGTTTCTGGTTTTAAACTGAAACCCTCATACGTTTTTACACAATCGACCACTGTCTTTTGTAATCTCACCCACACCACAAAATTATGCAGTTTGTAAATACATACATTTAACCTAAGACCATTTGCAGACCAGTTGTGTTTACAAAACACAGCACATTTTCCACGAAGGACTATTGCTTGTCTCCTGACCTACAGACACAATGGAAACAAGTATTTAGACTATATTGTGTTGATATCCTTGACGACAGATTGTGGTATATGTATCTGTTGCCGGGTGTAACATTTTCATGTATTTAAAATTGTCAAATCAAATCAAATCAGCAGATCTAAGCAAAGACAACAATTCACCCCCATTGTGTCTCTCTACCTCCTACAGTCCTACAATTGTTTTCAGCACACATCATCTATTCTCACAGATTTAGACAATACAATACAAATGCTGTATATTGTGTCTAATCAGTCAACCTTTTTCACACCACTGAGTCTTAGGTGAGCTGTACTGCACTCACTGGCCTGGTTACACATCCACCATTGTTTCTGGAACAATGATGATAAGATGAGATATGTCAAAATAAATATCCACGCTATCACAGTGTGATTGGGAATGGCACAATTGTATGAAAATGATATTACAGTATGAAATGTTTCGTTTTTACGTGAGTGACCTGTAAATAATATTTTTCCCCTATTGGCCAACAGGTGGTGGCATGTTACCGCCACCTGGCCTCGTGTGTGGGTGGGTGCACGGACAGCTTGCACCTGCGTGACGAGCTGCGGCTAACGCGGGAGAAGGCCCAGAAGTTAGCGGTGGCCAGCCGTCACCACCTCACGGCACGGCTACGGGATAAGACACTGCCCCAGGAGGAGAGACAGGAGATGGAACTGCTCTGGGTGGCCTTCACCTCCAGTCTGGAACTCCTCCACGCAGACATGTGCAAAGTCTTCAACATGGGTTCCAACTTCTCCCTGATCAATAACAACACCTTAGTGCAGACTGGCATACAAGGTTAGCAAGTGCCACAGTCAGATGGGCAATTTTTCGTATTGTTTTCCACACAAACCTATCCTAAACTGCAGTTAATAAAAACCCACAGGCCGCTGACTCTTTAGCTCTATAGCAGGGTATTCAAATCTTAACCTACGGCGGTCCGAAGTACTGCTGGTTTTCTGTTCTACCTGATCATTACTTGCACCCACCGATTGTCCCAGGTATAAATCAGTCCCTGATTAGAGAGGAATAATGAAAAAAAAGCATCCATATAGTCTACATCCATATAGTCTACATCCATATAGTCTACATCCATATAGTCTACATCCATATAGTCTACATCCTAGTCTGGGCTTCCACAAGCTGTGGTAACCTTATTTACATTCGTGGCTAGCTCTTCTTCTCACATGTCTCTTCTCCCACTTTCCAGGGGAAACCAGCGAGGTGACAGCGCGGGCCCTCAGCCTGGCAGACCTGACCCGCGCCGAGGACCAGGTTCCTGCCATCCTGGAGGATCTGGAGCAGAGCCAGCTGGAGGAGGAGATCGCCCATGTGGATGTCATGCTGGAGGACATGGAGGAGAAGGTCAACGTCCTGCGTTGGATGGTGGAGGCCCGCGGGCCCCAGTACGTCGAACCGGCCAGCACGGACAGCGCCTCGTTGGGCCTCTTGTCCACGGACGAGGAGGCAGGTCCCCAAAGCCAGCAGTGCTGCGGGCGCAGCCAGGTTTTCATGGTGCTGGTGCTGTGCAGCGTGGCAGTGGTGATGGTCGTGCTGTCCGTCTGCGTGGTCTATCTCTCATGAGGAGGCTTGTCACCAGTGGATTTCACCCAGGTTACGTTGAGCCGCTAAAAGCAGTAGGACCTTATGTTGCCATAAATTCCCTCCTCATGTCAATTGATATCCGAAAATATGGTTGTTGGAAGAAAGTGGTGTTGTTGAAAGGGCGGGGTACTTTACATATTTCTTTATTTGAATAAAGAGCCACATTTAGAATGTATACACTCCAGATGACACAGTTTGACGCTCCCATTTCTGTTAGAAAGTCAATATCAAACACATTCAAAAATAGTTAGATGCCCTATGCAATGTAGTTTAGCTAATGTTAATGTATTGTAGTGGAATGAATTTGAACCATTTTTGCTCTTTACTAATGTATGCTGACTACTGTATATGATATTAAGGTTAATGAATTTCTATTGAAATGCATTGGACATAATCTGTTTATACAACTTGACAGTGGTTGACAAAGTACACCCACCACATTTAGGTCCATGTTGTCATTGACACTGAAGGTGTTTGTGCTGCCAGATTACAATGAAGATCTTCGCACATGAGTGCAATGTGTGGGAGCATATCAGTTTGCTGACCTCTTGTGAATATTACATTCTAATGAAGAATTTCATGTGAATATTCTCAATATTGTGGCTTCCGTGTCACTTCAACCAATAGGTTAGCTTATTGCATTACTGATATTGTATCCAGGCTTTCGCAATACAGTAATTATTGCAGGAATATGTGTAGTACTTGTGGAGTATTCTGTTTATATTCTGTCTTCAGAGTCCTCCCTAACCCAAATACCATAAACCTGACCCGGGTCTGGAACAGGTTCTACAATAAATCAAATGGAACATGTGTTGCTGTGTCCCCAGCTTCAGATTCAGGCTAGCAGTTGTGCCAGCAATGCAAGCAAACAGGGAGACTTTTCCACTCAAGGCACATGAAAAATACAAACATTGTAAGTGACATACAGTAGCTGAGAATGTGTTTCCTAAACACAGTGGACGGCCTGTGCACAATTTCATATATTACCAAGGATACACATATATTACCAAGGATACACATATATTACCAAGGATACACATATATTACCAAGGATACACAGGGCCGGACTACCACATTTGGGGCACAGAGGCACTGACCCGATTTTTTGTGTTGACATATTTTTCAGTTTTATAGCTAATGCTATTGTAGATATTTTGTCAAGAGAAAATGTTGCAGTTTTAAAGTAAATTTCCTGCAATTCTATACTATTTGCTATGGGTCAGAGAGAAAATGTTGCTGTTTTGAAGCTAATTTCCTGCTATTCTACACATTTTGGCAAGAGACTGAGAGAACATTTGGCAGTTTTTAAGATAATTTCCTGCTATTCTACACATTTTGCTATCAGATGCTATCTGGGGGGCCCCCGACCTCCAGGTGGTCCCCAACCCTGTTCGGTAATCCGGCCCTGATGATACAGGTCAAGGCATTAACTAATGTCTCTTAATTCCATATTCCAAAAGTAAAGTAAAGGTTTGTGTAGCTTCTGTATTAAATCGTAATCTGCTAAATCTTTCAACACCCAAGCTGTGGTGTAAAAACTGTGAATACCATATTATATTTCATTAACAGAGCATTACAACTTTTAATGAACTGCAGTAGTATAGTAATAGCTTATGTAATAAATAATATGTACATGTTTATTCATACCCATCAACTGTAAACTCAGCAAAAAAAGAAACATCCTCTCACTGTCAACTGCGTTTATTTTCAGCAAACTTTTCAGCAAACTTAACATATGTAAATATAACAAGATTCAACAACTGAGACATTAATAACGGAACAAATTCCACAGACATGTGACTAACAGAAATGGAATAATCTGTCCCTGAACAAAGGGGGGGTCAAAATTAAAAGTAACAGTCCGTATCTGGTGTGGCCACCAGCTGCATTAACTACTGCAGTGCATCTCCTCCTCATGGACTGCACCAGATTTGCCAGTTCTTGCTGTGAGATGTTACCCCACTCTTCCACCAAGGCACCTGCAAGTTCCTGGACATTTCTGGGGGGAATGGCCCTAGCCCTCACCTTCCAATCCAACAGGTTCCAGACGTGCTCAATGGGATTGAGATCCGGGCTCTTTGCTGGCCATGGCAGAACACGGACATTCCTGTCTTGCAGGAAATCACGCACAGAACGAGCAGTACGGCTGGTGGCATTGTCATGATGGAGGGTCATGTCAAGATGAGCCTGCAGGAAGGGTACCACATGAGGGAGGAGGACGCACAGCGTTGAGATTGCCTGCAATGACAACAAGCTCAGTCCGATGATGCCGTGACATACCCCCCAGACCATGACGGACCCTCCACCTCCAAATCGATCCCGCTCCAGAGTACAGGCCTCGGTGTAACGCTCATTCCTTCGACGATAAACGCGAATCCGACCATCACCCCTGGTGAGACAAAACCATGACTCGTCAGTGAAGAGCACTTTTTGCCAGTCCTGTCTGGTTCGCCTATGGGTTTGTGCCCATAGGCTACGTTGCTGCTGGTGATGTCTGGTGAGGACCTGCCTTACAACAGGCCTACAAGCCCTCAGTCCAGCCTCTCTCAGCCTATTGCGGACAGTCTGAGCACTGATGGAGGGATTGTGCATTCCTGGTGTAATCCTGCCATCCTGTACCTGTCCCGCAGGTGTGATGTTCGGCTGTACCGATCAGGTGCAGGTGTTGTTACACGTGGTCTGCCACTGCAAGGACGATCAGCTGTCCGTCCTGTCTTCCTGTAGCGCTGTCTTAGGCGTCTCACAGTACGTACATTGCAATTAATTGCCCTGGCAACATCTGCAGTTCTCATGCCTCCTTGCAGCATGCCTAAGGCATGTTCATGCAGATGAGCAGGGGCCCTGGGCATCTTTATTTTGGTGTTTTTCAGAGTCAGCAGAAAGGCCTCTTTAGTGTCCTAAGTTTTCATAACTGTGACCTTAATTGCCTACCGTCTGTAAGATGTTAGTGTCTTAACGACTGTTCCACAGGTGCATGTTCATTAATTGTTTATGGTTCATTGAACAAGCATGGGAAACAGTGTTTAAACCCTTTACAATGAAGATCTGTGAAGTTATTTGGATTTTTACGAATTATCTTTGAAAGACAGAGTCCTGAAAAAGGGACATTTCTTTTTATGCTGAGTTTATTAGTGGTGAATAATTCATACATGTTCTGTGGCAATTATAGCTCAACATTACTTTCCTATCAGTTTCCTCAGTCTTGAACACACATGTGCATTGTGCACTGACTAGACTTTTGACCCTTCAGGGACATTAGACATTAAAGAAATGCAGCATACTGTAAATACTGTGTACAACAGCATGGTCAGATCTACTCAAAGACCACTCTGCAATAGAATTTCTAATAAAAATCAAAAGAAAATGCAAATACCATTTATTGACTGTTGACTCAATTGGCCTACAAGAACAGCTGTTTCCATCCTGATCATTTGTTATCGTTCTGCTTTGGTCATCAATCCCAGAGAGAAGAAAAGTCAGGGGGTCTGCTCTGAGGAGGTGCCTGTCCATCCTGTACCAATATGTCCAGTCCCGTTGTAAATTGAATATAACTTTTAAGGATTAATGAAGCATTTATAAACCCTATATGGCCTGCTTTAGAAATCATACATAAGGCACCACTCATTCTTGCCAGTCACACCACACCTCAACATAGTTATTTTTATATTAGTAAAATAAGAATGTGCAACATCCATATGCATTTGCTTCACATATTAAAAATACACATATTAATTTGAACAAATACAGGAAAAAAATTCAAGTGCATCAGGACTAGCTATTACAGTAGTAAGAAAATATAGTAAACTGTCACTTTAAAGTCAAACTGACAACACTAGTTATGTTATAGAGTCAAATTCGGGGGCTTGATTGGTGTCACAGTTTTGCCACAGGCCCAACTAACACACCTGACTCCAATAATCACCTAATCATGATCTTAAGTTTAGAATGCAATTTGATTAATCAGCTGTGTTTGCTAGGGATGGAGAAAAAGTGTGACACCAATCAGGCCCCGAGGACTGGAGTTGCCCACCTCTGCGAGATCAAGTGAAGTCTCACTACAGCAGAGAGGAAGAGGAAGAGAGAGACACAACTCTATCCAGCAGGTGGCGTTTTTTCATTTTTTTCGCTCACAAAGCATGGAGTTTTGTATGGAGGTCAATGAAAGAGTGTTGAATTTGGTCAACAAAAAAATGTATGGCTTATTTGCTATGTGAGGTTTATTTGATCAAATACAGGTTTTGTAACGCTTAAGTTGTTACGAGTGTACTGATATAAGGACACGTGACATCCCGGCAACTTTGAGAAAGAACACCTTATATCGGAGTTGTATCAAGATGGCTATGCATATTCATGGCATGAGGCTAGTAGCATAGCATCTCGCTCCATTGAATACAGGCGGTTGACATCTACAACCCTCATCGAATATTTAAAAAAAAGTTACAATAACTAGATGTATTCACCAATCCAAAGAAAGATTAGGCGGGAGCTAGACAGCCCGCCGTGCCTCTTAGTGGACAACGACTCCCATTGTTAGGGCGGAGAGACGTATCTTGTCAGTATATCCATAATCTCTGACTAAAGTGAACTGAAAGGACAGGTTTGACAATGTCATTGAATCAAAGACTTGCATTTCACTCGCGGTTGAACAAATGTACTTTAAACTGATTATTTTGTTTATATTTCATTTTATGTTTATTGTACTAGGTAAGTTTACTGAGAACACATTCTCATTTACAGCAACGACCTGGGGAATAGTTGCAGGGGAGAGGAGGGTGGGGGGATCAATGAGCCAATTGGAAGAGTATTGGCATACTAGGCGAAAACAAAATAATACACATGTCACGTTCCTGACCTTATTTTTCCTTTGTTTAACTTTGTTTAGTTGGTCAGGACGTGAGCTGGGTGGGTAGTCTATGTTTTGTGTTTCTATGTTGGGGTTAATGTGTTGCCTGATATGGTTCTCAATTAGAGGCAGGTGTTTGACGTTTCCTCTGATTGAGAACCATATTAAGGTAGGGTGTTCTCACTGTTTGTTTGTGGGTGGTTGTTTCCTGTGTCTGTGTTTGTTCGCACCACACGGGACTGTTTCGGTGTCGTTCGTATATGTAGTCTGTTCGTGCGTTCTTCGTGTTCTGTAAGTTTGTTTGTTCAGGTCTGTTGACTTCGTTTATTATTTTGTAAATTCTCAAGTGTGTTTAGTTTTCGTCTTGTTAAATAAATATTGTTATGTCAACACTTCACGACCGTTACAACACATGGACCAGTGGCGGTTGGTGTCGTTTATTATGAGGGAGGACGATTATATTATTTGTTAGCATGGCCTTATTTCTACTACAGCATATTGGATGACTGTCATTCATATTCCATTCACCCAGTTCAATGTAACATCGATAGGTTTAGGCTACTTCATGATACTCAAATTATCCCTATACCCATCATGAGGTTGCTTCAACCTAGCCTATAAATGAAAGTTTACAACGTAGGTGCACACAGGTCGAGATAAATATCTGAAGTGACAGACAGTGACACATGGACAGAAAGTGACACATTCAATACCGCCTTGCACACTCTTGCCTGCATCTAGCTGATCTAAGGCGTAATCATTAGTCCAACAGTTGCAAATGAGAATTTCTATTGGACAAATTCAGGTAGGTTTATCCCGGTTTCATTCCGTTTGCAACAGAATCGGCATAATGAATACACCCCTGATCACACGCAAACAGTTCACTTTCATGGCCATATACAAACAGCTCGTTGTATTCCTTCTCGCATCTACAATTTGTCATCCTCTCACCTTTTTCCTTTGCTTGTGGACTTCAAGGCAGAACACATCAGCTGTCTGTGACCAGGCAAAAAAAACTTTACAAGCCAAACCTTCATATAATAACCGCTACACACAGCCTACATCGTTGTCACCATATTAGATAAAGTAACATCGTCGTCAACAAAGCTAATAGAACTGACGCGTTAGTTAACCCGCTACAATCATGCAGTACAGTGTACAGTCAGTAAGCAATTTAGCAGTTACACCGGCGGGCCCCAGTGGCAATAAGTTAGTAGATCCCAAAGCTTACCTTGACTTGGAAGAGTTCCTGTGTTTGATAGTCATAGCCAGGTGTGAGCCGGGTGTTTGAGCCGAGTGTTTGAGTTGGCTATACTAGCTCGCTGGATTTGCTAAGTAAGTGAAAGTGAAACTAAATGACGAAATATAGCTAGCTCTCTCTCTCTCTCTCTCTCTCTCTCGCTCTTGCTCCTCTTTCAAGAATGCATTAATTTGTTCAAAACTGTTCAACTGTTGTCTTTCTATCTCTTTGAGTCAACTACTAACCACATTTTATGCACTGCAGTGCTAGCTAGCTGTAGTTTATGCTTTCAGTGCTATATCAAATCAAATCAAATTTTATTTGTCACATACACATGGTTAGCAGATGTTAATGCGAGTGTAGCGAAATGCTTGTGCTTCTAGTTCTGACAATGCAATAATAACCAACGAGTAATCTAACCTAACAATGTCACAACAACTATCTTATAGACACAAGTGTAAAGGGATGAAGAATATGTACATAAAAATATATGAATGAGGGATGGTACAGAACGACATAGGCAAGATGCAGTAGATGGTATAGAGTACAGCATATGCATATGAGATGAGTAATGTAGCGTATGTAAACATTATATTAAGTGGCATTGTTTAAAGTGGCTAGTGATACATTTTTTACATCAATTTTTCCATTATTAAAGTGGCTGGAGTTGAGTCAGTATGTTGGCAGCAGCCACTCATTGTTAGTGGTGGCTGTTTAACAGTCTGATGGCCTTGAGATAGAAGCTGTTTTTCAGTCTCTCGGTCCCMGCTTTGATGCACCTGTACTGACCTCGCCTTCTGGATGATAGRGGGGTGAACAGGCAGTGGCTCGGGTGGTTGTTGTCCTTGATGATCTATATGGCCTTCCTGTGACATCGGGGGTGTAGGTGTCCTGGAGGGCAGGTAGTTTGCCCCCGGGGATGCGTTGTCCAGACCTCACTACCCTCTGGAGAGCCTTACGGTTGTGAGCGGAGCAGTTGTTGTAGCAGGCGGTGATACAGCCCGACAAGATGCTCTCGATTGTGCATCTGTAAAAGTTTGAGTGATTTTGGTGACAAGCCGAATTTCTTCAGCCTCCTGAGGTTGAAGAGGCGCTGTTGCGCCTTCTTCACCACGCTGTCTGTGTGGGTGGACCAATTCAGTTTGTCCGTGATGTGTACGCCGAGGAACTTAAAACTTACTACCCTCTCCACTACTGTCCCGTCGATGTGGATAGGGGGGTGCTCCCTCTGCTGTTTCCTGAAGTCCACGATCATCTCCTTTCAGTGTGAGGTTATTTTCCTGACACCACACTCCGAGGGCCCTCACCTCCTCCCTGTAGGCCGTCTCGTCGTTGTTGGTAATCAAGCCTACCACTGTTTTGTCGTCTGCAAACTTGATGATTGAGTTGGAGGCGTGCATGGCCACGCAGTCGTGAGGGAACAGGGAGTACAGGTGAGGGCTCAGAACGCACCCTTGTGGGGCCCCAGTGTTGAGGATCAGCGGGGTGGAGATGTTGTTACCTACCCTCACCACCTGGGGGCGGCCCGTCAGGAAGTCCAGCACCCAGTTGCACAGGGCGGGGTCGAGACCCGGGGTCTCGAGCTTGATGACGAGTTTGGAGGGTACTATGGTGTTAAATGCTGAGCTGTAGTTGATGAACAGCATTCTCACATAGGTATTCCTCTTGTCCAGATGGGTTAGGGCAGTGTGAATGCGATTGCGTTGTCTGTGGACCTATTGGGGCGGTAAGCAAATTGGAGTGGGTCTAGGGTGTCAAGGTAGGGTGGAGGTGATATGATCCTTAGTCTCTCAAAGCACTTCCTGATGACGGAGGTGAGTGCTATTTGGCGATAGTCAGTTTAGCTCAGTTACCTTAGCCTTCTTGGGAACAAGAACAATGGTGGCCCTCTTGAAGCATGTGGGAACAGCAGCCTGGGATAAGGATTGATTGAATATGTCCGTAAACACACCAGCCAGCTGGTCTGCGCATGCTCTGAGGACTCGGCTGGGGATGCCGTCTGGGCCTGCAGCCTTGCGAGGGTTAACACGTTTAAATGTTTTACTCACGTCGGCTGCAGTGAAGGAGAGTCCACAGGTTTTGGTAGCGGGCCGTGTCAGTGGCACTGTATTGTCCTCAAAGCGAGTAAAGAAGTTGTTTAGTCTGTCTGGGAGCAAGACATCCTGGTCCGCGACGGGGCTGGTTTTCTTTTTGTAATCCGTGATTGACTGTAGACCCTGCCACATACCTCTTGTGTCTGAGCCGTTGAATTGCGACTCTACTCTGTCTCTATACTGACGCTTAGCTTGTTTGATTGCTGCTGAGGGGAGAACGGCTCATAATAATGGCCGGAACTGAGCAAATGGAATGGCATCAAACACCTGCAAACTGTGTGATGCATTTGATACCATTCCACCTATTCCACTCCAGTCATTACCACAAACCCATTCTCCCCAATTAAGGTGCCACCAACCTCCTGTTATTCATTCTCTGATGCTTTGATTGGGTGGACAACATGTCAGTTCATGCTGCAAGAGCTCCGATAGGTTGGAGGATGTCCTCCGAAAGTTGTCATAATTACTGTGTAAGTCTATGGAAGGGGGTGAAAACCATGAGCCTCCTAGGTTTGTATTGAAGTTAATGTAACCAGAAGAGGACGGAAGCTAGCTGTCCTCCGGCTACACCATGGTGCTACCCTACAGAGCGCTGTTGAGGCTACTGTAGACCTTCATTGCAAAACAATGTGTTTTAATAAATAATTTGGTGACGTGAATATATTTTGTATAGTTTTATCTAAAAAGGATTACTTTATAAATGTTTCACAATTTTTTTTTAATGACATTCACTGAGGAGGATGGTCCTCCCCTTCCTCCTCTGAGGAGCATCCACTGGAGAGGACAGATAAAGTTTCACTACAGTTGTGCTCCAATGCTCCAACCTCCGAACATTTCCTCTCTGAAGATAACTTTGACAAGCTGCATCAGCTCATGCTGTCAACAATGTAACACTAATTCTGGCTCTTGCAGCCTTTACAAAAGTGGTATGATCGTCGGTGCCAGGCGCGCCAATTCCAGTATCTCAGAATCGTCTCATCTCCTGGGATTTTCACGCACGACAGTGTCTAGGGTTTACCCAGAATGCTGCGACAAACAAAAAACCTCCAGTCAGTGGCAGTTCTGTGGGTGGAAATAGCTAATTGATGAGAGAGATCGAAGGAGAATGTCAAGAATCGTGCAAGCTAACAGGCATGCCTCAAACAGGTAAATAATGGTGCAGTACAACAGTGGTGTGCAGAGCGGCATCTCAGAACGCGCAACTCGTTGGTCCTCTCGTTGGTCCTTGTCACAGATGGGTTATTGCAGCAAATGACCACACCGGGTTCCACTCCTATCAACTAAATCAAGTGGAAGTGGGCATGCGATCACCAACACTGGACAATTGAGGAGTGGAAAAACATTGCCTGGTCCGGATTTGGCATAAGCAGCATGAATCAATGGCTCCAACATGCATAGTCAGGCTGGTGGCAGTGGTGTAATGGTGTGTGTAATGTTTTCCTGTCACACATTAGGTCCCTTGACACCAATTGTCGCTTCTGGGGAAAGATTGTTTTCTAAACTAAAACTAATAAAGAACTACATAAGAAGCATTAGGCTCGGTCGGATATGGGCTTTTGAACACCTGAGTAAGCTCCACTCATTGCACTGGCCGTCATAGCCTTGACCATGGCATTTGCTTGCCTTTTCCAGTCACATTCCTAAAATTTGAACGCCACACCTTGTAGAATCCATGCCCCAAATAATTCAGGCTATTCTGGAGGCAAAGGGGAGACCTGGGACTAGATGGGTGTACCTAATAAACTGACATGAGCCATCCTACCGCTCTCTTCCAGCTTGGATAGAAAGTTGCTGTGTGTAAACCAGTCTGTTAATACCAAATAATAAAGTTAGTCCACCCTCAAAACACTAGCTTACTACAACCACACAACTCAAACGCCGGTTCACCAGTATGAACAAAAAATAACTGCTTTTTTTGTTCAAGCCCTCAAGAACGTTTGTTTTCTAAATATGATCATCTGTTTACATCTGCCAATTTATTGGCTGTCCAGTATCCAGACAACCTGTCCCCAGAGCTTCCTATATAGTTATCCTCTTTCTGTAACGTGTTGAGGCCGGCAATTAAGGAGAATGAGAAGCTCAATTAAAGATGACCTTCTTCCCAGTTTCCCTGATGTTGCTACGTAAATCAAGCTGTTTTTACCATCCCTGAAACTGTCGCTTCTGGGGAAAGATTTTTTTCTAAACTAAAACTAATAAAGAACTACATAAGAAGCATTAGGCTCGGTCGGATATGGGCTTTTGAACACCTGAGTAAGCTCCACTCATTGCACTGGCCGTCATAGCCTTGACCATGGCATTTGATTGCCTTTTCCAGTCACATTCCTAAAACCCAAGAAACAACCACTTAGCTTTCTGGTACATATGGAAATTAAAGTGGTTTATGAATGAATGACTTTTGCCTCTGATAGATGATTTATTTTACTTTTAGAAAGCAGAGAATGAGAAGTTCTGGAAAATCAGACAGAGTTTATGGAAATGGTCAGTATACTGTACATCATGATTGAACCATTCCACTTTAGAGCTCTTAAAGTATTGCTTCATTCACCATACATGTGTAGCACCCATCTTAGTGATGTCTTTTCACTATTTATTTGTTATTCATGTCTTATGATCAGAAACATATATGTGGTTTATGTGACTAATAGCCAAGTCTGTCTGTTGTAGAATGCTGAGCAAGATCGTCATTTGACTCAGTCCAATATGAAAAATCGACACTGAAGTGGCAGGACTGAAAATCATCATTGAATTTCACAAACTTGACACTATGAAATACCTTGCAGAAAAGAAGGCTTTGGAAGTGGGAGGGATATTGTTATTTATTTTTTCAGATAAACACTCCAAATAGCCTACCCGACCACTCGGAGGCGTCCGCATGGTCCTAAAGCACACCTTCGCTTCGTTTTGTATCACAATCCAATTATAAAACTGGAATGCAATTTCAGAATGTAGGGGGAACATGTCCCGTCCCCCCGTCCCCGTCCCCAGTGAAAGTTGCACCCCTGCACAATTGTATCCATAGATTATTGTCTTTTCTCATTTGCTCAATAAAAATACACATGGAAAGCGCAATAATATAAATTCTGGATAATGATATGGTGGCCCTAGGATATCAGCTATAACTACTGATATTTCCTCACTTCTACTAATTGTCTATTTCTGATTTTGGTCTACTAAACGTCACTTTTGGCCATAGGCCATAAACAAGTTCTGACCGATGGACTCCCCCCATGTCTTTCAGGTTCAGTCTTCATTTGTCTCACTGTGGTTCATGGATTCTATCGCGTCTGGATGTGACACCGGGATGTCGAGGAAGAGCTGGTCATCTGTACCACTGTAGCTCAAAAAGAACCCATTTGGACAAAGGGTCATGAGTTGACCACTGCCTCCATTTTGTGTTTGATAAAAGTCCATCACTATAGGACCAAACAACCACTTGCCGATGACATGAAAAGCAGGCAGAGAACATGCTTGGATGTGTATTGACATTGACATTTCTAGTTTGAGGACCAAACCATGAAATGGGGAAAGCTGCACTGTCCAACTATCTCCTCTATTTATAATTTGCCTGGTGTGTTTTCATATTACAGAGTACCCTACAAAATTAATGAAATGTCATTTATAATAGGATGTGACAACAGATATTAACATATTGCAATTTCTGCTAATGCATTCCTTTCATTCAGAAAGAAACCTGTGTATTTTGTGTTTGAGTATGCTGTAGAAATTCATTGATATATTTGCAATGCTGTCCAAAGTGTGCATTTACGGCTATGTATTCACAGTAAATAAACTTGATATGATGCAGCTCCATATTCTAACTCAGTTGTTTTAAATACTAGGGGACTCAGGTGAGTCATTGAACACACATTAAATTTCTGTACAGTCCAATGGATGTGTTTAATGACAAGATATTGTAAAACTGTTTGAAGGAAAGCATCACTTAAGTATTACTTAAGTATATAAAATATAATTTTGCCCATATCAGACTTGTTTTTTAAAATTATTATTTACTATCCCCGAGGAATAATAATCTTTGCACAGGGGGCCTTTATTGTGAAATGTGACGGAAACAACCCGGAAGTTATTTCCTGTCGTCCCACACGTGTGTTTACACGCGTCTACACCCGTAAGTTTAGCCTGTCAGTTATAATTTGTTATCTGAATTATTGACGAATACTTTATTCTGGTGGTCATGTCTTTATGAGAAAACTTGCATCCAATATTGTCTATGCCTGGGTCACCTCTCTAAAATATTGAATTTGACATCACGTTGGGTCATCATTTATGAGCTAGCTAGTACGCAGCTAGCTAGCTTGATGTACAGTAGCATGTATCGACACATACATTCATAATACACAGATACCCAGCAGAAATTCCATGTTCTGTTATAGCAGCATTTATCATAGACGAGGAAATGCATAGTGAACCTTCATTGTCATCTTGCTACATTTCAACAAAGTGCATCCGGTGATTGTGTGGTCCTTGGGATGATATGTTAATTCCACTAGCTATTTTCTATTCCTAGATGTTACAATGTCTGATGCATTCAGCACCAACAGTGAACTGGTTCTTCAGCGCGTGCTGGACGTGACACCAGAGAAGGATGTTCACTGTGGGAATCTAGATGAGCATTATCAGATCAAAGCGACATGCCATTTCATCAATGATCATCAGTTCAAAAAGGTATGAGGATTCAACAACGCAGTTGTGTGTGTGTGTGTGTGTGTGTGTGTGTGTGTGTGTGTAAATTATGAATCATTTGTGCTTTAGGTTGCCTTGCAATTTCCAGATGAGGTGCTGGTTGATTCAATAGCAATTGCTGCAGAGATCGAGAAGGGAACCAAAGCAAAACTATTCATCCTTGGAGACACGTCCTATGGCAGGTAGGAAAACATTGTTGTGTTATTATCAAAAACATGAAAGTGATAGAAAATTTAAACATATTTAATTATTTCTTATTGAATGAGACTAGTGCATTTTGTGGTTTGGGGTCAGCCAGAATGTTCTGGAGTGGGTGTACAGCAGCTTGGTGGAGTGCATCCTCACGTTCAATATGACAGTCTGGTATGGTAATCTGAGCGTGAGGAGCAAAAGCAAACTGAGCAGAATAGTTAACACAGCCATCAAAGTAATTGGTCGACCACAGGCACATTTGAGCATTCTGTTCCACAAGGCAACCAAAAGGAAGACACTGGCTGTCGTTGGCGGCCCATCCCACCCGCTACACCCTCAGTTCGAGAGGCTTCCCTCTGGCCGGCGCTTCAGAATGCCCATGGCCAAGAAGAACGTGTTTTAACATTAATTTGTCGGATTACTAAATGCAATTGCTCCACAAAGGCCGCGGCCCTTGTGGAGCAAGGGGAACCACTACTTCAAGGTCTCAAAGCGAGTGACGTCACCGTTTGAAAGGCTATTAGCGCGCACCACCGCTAACTAGCCATTTCACATCGGTTACATTCACCCCCCTTTCGACCTCCTCCTTTTCCGCAGCAACCAGTGATCCGGGTCAACAGCATCAATGTAACAGTATAACTTTACGTCCGTCCCCTCGCCCATACCCGGGCTCCTCTGCACACATCAACAACAGTCACCCACGAAGCGTCGTTACCCATCGCTCCACAAAAGCCAGAGCAAGGGGAACCACTACTTCAAGGTCTCAAAGCGAGTGACGTAACCGATTGAAACGCTATTAGCGCGCACCACCGCTAACTAGCTAGCCATTTCACATCCGTTACATATGTGATTGATTATTTTAATGGAAGGTGATGCCAAAGAAAAATGTCCATCTGGGATGGACAATAAAGTTTTATTCTGTTCTATTTGCAAGCATTCTTTTGGCCATTATTTGTTTAATCATTTTACATTCACCACTATAACCTTATTGTCAATACTCTTGATATTTCCAGTTGTTGTGTAGATGAAGTTGCAGCAGAGCATGTGGGCGCAGACTGCATCGTACACTACGGGAGGGCTTGTCTCAGCCCATCCAGAAGACTCCCTCTGATGTACGTCTTTGAGAGGAAACCTGTGGTCCTGGAGACGTGTGTCTCCTCCTTCAGAGAGCTATACCCCAACAGACAGAGTCACGTCATCCTCTTGTATGATGTCAACTATGATCACATTAATGGTAAGCCTTTCAGCTTCACACAATGACGTATGTCCCTTTTGCCCCATTGTGTGAATGTTTTTTAAGCCGGGTAACTTTGAGTTTGTGATATCCTAACAAAGGAATGTGAGCGATTTATACTTTTTCCTCAGGTTGATTTGCGACATAGTTTTAGAAATATATTAAAACGAGATATGCGTTTCAACATATTTTAGCAATTTACTTAATACTGGTTTATAGCATGATAATGTCTCTCCTCAGACGATCTTCTGGCGCTGCTGTCCTCTGAGTATCCGAACATTGTCGCCTCAACTCTTCACGTGGACGGAGAACTTTGCTACAGTCACGGAGAAACACATGGACAACACAATGTCAGCAGTTCTCAGTGTCAAAACGGTGATCAAGTCGTTCACCAGTTCGGAAGGCAGTTTGTCTTGAAATGTGGACAGACCATTGAGGACTACAGTGTGTTTTTTATCGGCCATGAAGGTGCAACCATGACAAACTTCATGATGACTTGGAACCGCTGCTCTTTCTGCTCTTTTGACCCTGTAACAATGACAGGTCGGACTGAGTCGATCAGTATCAACAAAGCTTTGATGAAGCGATATTACGCAATAGAGAGGGCAAAGGATGCCAGTGTGGTGGGCATTCTTGTGGGTACACTTGGCGTGGCAAACTACCTCACCATCATCGAGCAGCTGAAAGAAACCATCCACAGAGCAGGGAAAAAGAGCTACATGTTTGCCATGGGGAAACTGAATGTGGCCAAACTGGCTAACTTTCTTGAGATTGACATTTATGTACTGATCGCATGTCCTGAGAACTCTCTGTTGGACTCCAGTGAGTTCTACAAACCGGTCGTGACCCCCTTTGAAATGGAGGTGGCCTGCAACAAGAAAAGGGAATGGTCAGGAGAGTACGTCACAGACTTCCGCGATCTGCTTCCAGGTAGGATCTGATTGACATTGATTTGTTCCTGAATTAAAGTTTTGTGAGGAAGAATAGACCTGGTGTTTTACTGTGTGTATCTTAGCCTGGTCCCAGATCTGTTTATGTCATCATGCCAGTAGTTGGCATGACAGTACAAACAGATCTGGGACCAGGCCATAGGTATCAAGACTAATAGTAAAACCTGCTGTAGGTGGATCTAAGCATGTGGCCTTGGCGAACCCTGACGATTTCGAGGATGGTGATGAGACTGATGTCTCCCTCGTCACCGGAGCTTTACGAATGACCCGCTTCTCGTCCAGTGAGCCAGTGTCTTCGTCACGCGACTCCTCACTCGTCCTACGGAACCAGGCGCTCACTGTGGCCAATGCTAACACAGCTGGTACGATATATGGGAAGAACAGACATAAATATCTAAAAACAGGCCAAATTCACAGAATTGTGACAGGCTCTGTTGGGTTGGGGTTTAAACTCTACTCTGGGATTGCAAGTCCATTAATAAAGATGCTGTTGAGTGGTAACTTTTCTTGAGTTACAACTTTCATAATTTCCTCATCTGTTTGTTTTAGCCACGTTCCTGGCGGGTCGTAGCTGGCAGGGACTGGAGCAGAAATTGGGAGAAACACCGGTGGTGAAAGCATTAGAGGGAAGGAAAGGCATTGCCATTGCCTACGAAGAGGAGCCGACGATTGACACGGACTATTGATCATGAAGGCACTCATCACATCCAGATTATTAGTCCATTGCAAATGTTTTACATATAATATCAATCAATATATTATGTTGCTTCATAGCTCAACAGTTTCCAATTTAAGTTATCAATCTTCTGACAAATTTACGGCTTTACCGGGATTATTGCATAACTAAGCTATATCAGGTGCATTATATTCACGCGAGTCACGTCAACATAGACACGTCAAAACTGCTACACTGAAGTGTGTCATGGAGGGAGAACTAAAAAGCACATACCTTTTTGTTATATTGATGCTTTTTTGAAGCATACGTATATAAACGTTTATAGATCAGTTGCGTCTGAAAAAGAAATGCCTGTCAAGAAATATGCAGCTAGTGTAGCAGTGCTTTGAATGTGATGAATGTCACAGTATAATAGAAGTTTAACTGTTTTTTAAATGTAACAGATAGAACGTCGAAAATGTGAGACCACTTGCTTGGACTTAAATGCACTCATCACTGTTGTGAATACACATCATTATTATTATTTATTCAACAACTTTTTGCTCTGTACTGTAAATCACAAATGAGATATACAAAAGAGATATATTCAAGTTGTCTGATTTTTATTTTTTAATTAAAATCAATATAGGCTATATATAGGTCAATATAGGCTATTTAGATCAGTCATAGTTTAAATTAATTGTGCTCTGTACACGCATACCAAAGGTCTTAAAACTGGAACTCAGAATAGTCTATGGCTATATAACCAATGTTTAATTTGTTTAACAATGACATAAGAAAATAACTTAGCAGAACTACATTTTTCCTGAGGAAACTGAGTTTTTGGTGTCCGATGCATACACATAACAAATAATTAAAAACATACTACTGCATTACATTCAAATACGTAGAAAACCAGGGCATGCTTGATTTGTGCCTGCCAAAACAGTTATTAAACTTCATACTTTAACAATAACATCACACAAATCAGTAAATATCAGCCTAGTGAAGGAAAGTCCTTGCTTAGGTAATTACTTTTCTGACTTAAATGTCTTCCCTCAACGTAAATGTAGAAATCTGACTGTGTCTATGCTTTTGTATGTTTTTCTTTGATGACTGTTGGTTGAAGGTATCCAGAACAAAGACAAAGTAGAACAAATCCCACAATCTCGACAGTCATTGTTCCTTAGCCTTTTGTTCTGATCATATTATTTATCTTTCATGGGAACTTCTTCCACAAAGGAGGCTGGGAATATGCCAATCTTCCCGTTGCACTGTCCCTCAAACCAATCTTCATTGACTGAAAAGAAAGTAATGAAAATGGGAGTTCT
The DNA here is from genome assembly GCF_002910315.2 of Salvelinus sp. IW2-2015. Lineage (NCBI taxonomy): Eukaryota > Metazoa > Chordata > Actinopteri > Salmoniformes > Salmonidae > Salvelinus > Salvelinus sp. IW2-2015. Next base: position 3,146,286 of record NC_036867.1, on the reverse strand, counting down.
GTATTTTAAGACCACAGTAGGTTACAGCTCTTCCAGGATATCATCTAATAACAGGATAATAAACACTGACAACAGATTTCTGCATTGTTGAAATGGTGCCCTGCATGAGAGAAATTAGCTCACCTTTGGAGAGAAGTAAGATGGTATCTCCTTGATGGAACTCGAGGTCCTCTGGAGTTGAAGACTCGTAGGAATGAAGGGCCATCAGTTGAGTCTGGCTTTGCAGCTGCTCACTCATACCCTGTAGTGTAGATTACATGAAATAAGGGAAACAAGTACACATGATGACATCTGTCAGCACTAAGTTGTATATCCCATACACTCATTTTCTAGGAGTTGACTATTACATTTGTAACTTAAAAGTCTACACATCAAACAACTTATGACATTAAATACTGTATATACTGTACGACCACATTACCTCCTTGAGATCACACCACAATGTTAGACGACCATTGTGGACACGGCTCCAAACATCTTCCATCCTCGTGTTCTCATCAATCACTATTTTACCAGAATCTATGTGTGCATAGCTTGAGAAAAAACACGAAATCCCTGAGCTTGGTTTTGTAACAGAAATTAATGTTGAATTAAAGTTTTGAAGCTAATGTTTAAACAGTGCCATACCTCAAGGTGATTGCCATGGCAGGAAGGCCCAATTTGTTACTGATTTTCTCCAGAGTGGTTGTGTAGGGAAGTCCAGGCACCATGCAGATTGCTATGGTGTATGTGAAGTGCACTTTCACTACACACAGTGATGACTCTTCAATCTGGCAATACTAGGAAATTAAATACATGTACAATTATATTTTAAATGTGTACACGTAGAGTACTGAAAAACAATTGGTATCTACGCTGGATATTACATACTGTACATTTTTTTGTTAATGTATTTAAATCAATTTTATATAATTCTCATACCTCTGTTTCTGTGTCCCCAATGCTCTGATTTTCAGCAGCCAAAGCTGTTACAATAATACCCCCCAAAAAGTAAAGTTATTTGTTGCATAGCAAATAATTAAAATGTTAACTATACAACATATTTTTACATAACAGATCTTTACCAGATTTTCTTTGAGGTCTATTCGGTGGTTCTCGTCTAGGTGGCGCTGGGATGTCATCCTTGTCTGTCCCATCCTACAAGAAAGCAATCAACCCACGTAGGAGGAATCAATTAACATAGCAATTGAAGGGTAGGCTTTATTTTACCAGAATTTTGGGGATTGCAACTTAAAGGATTTTCAATTTGTTATAGCTCAGCATTGACACACACAGGTGTTAGAGTCAATGCCATTTTGTGATGAGGAAAAAACACAAAATAGATGGTAGAAATGTACCTGATCTTGCTTAGATGTTAAGGTTATTTCCAAACGCTCCAGGAAATTATAAGGAACAAGTCCCCTCTAAAAATGTAAAGGTTAAATTAATTCACTGAACGCATAGTATATATATTTTTCAATCAAGTGTCTATCAGCATAATGAGAACAATAGATGCACATTTTTAATTCAAGCATTTTTTTTATGTAATAACTAATCATACTCTTTCATTGAAGATGACAGATGCCCAGTTGTCTTCACCGCTGTTCAGCACAAAGACGATATTGCCAGGCACCACAGCTAACTCATCACTTGTCTCGGGGACAAACTCAAAGAGGACAGTGTGAGGCTCACCCTCCTCCAGAGCCCTGTGGGGGGCGACAGAGATATCCTGCATTGATATCCGGCACTGTTTCTTCATGCTAACGTTTTAGCATTTTTGGCACAAATGCCATTCAAGTCATGGGACCAATATTAGCATTTTCCACGCTTTGTTGAGCTTCACAATCAATTTAAAATACTTTCGGATGATTTGGACATGATGCGCAAAAAAGTATTCTATAGCTCCCATGACATGAATGGGATTTGTGCCACAAATGCTAAAATGTTAGCATGTGGAAATAATACTAGGGAAACTAAACCAAAGCATGGATTGCCGTCATACCTTGTCCATAGACTGCTTACAGGGTAAGGAAACCAATTTGTAATTTGGGTGAACTATTCCTTTAAATTCTGGCAATCATAACAACCAAGGGCTCAATTCAATCTGTAGCGCTGAATGTTCCCAAGTTAACGGAGACTGCATTCGTGGTAAACGCATATGTCGTCTCAATCGGAAATTAGCCTAACTTTAAATTTAAATCGCAATATAACGCTGAACTTCCGTGATTCGGATTGAATCGAGCCCTAAGTGTCAAACCAGCCCCACAGTCTGCTAGAATTAACATCAAGAGCACATTAACTTTTACCTCAGAACTTCAGGCGCCTTTGGTCTGGTAGGAACCTCTTCAACCTATTCTCACCATAAAAAATAGCACATCCCATTACACTGAATATTCTTCAATCAATTTTTCCATTTTAATTGTTGATAGTTTGTGTTTTAATTATTGATCGTTTAAAAAAAAGTGGTTTATCATTTTTAAGGCACTATTAAAACATCACATCAAATCATATGTTACTTCACCTGTGGCTGTAAAGGAGCAAAGCCAGAGAACTCATCCTGGAAGACGATGGAAGAAACAACCTGAGGATAGAGAATAAAGAGGTTCAACATGAAACAATACTTTATGAAATGCCTACTGATAAAGTGCCAAATAGCTATCCTAAAGAAAAACCCAAGGCTATTCCCAACAAATGTAAATTGCACATTTCAACCCAAGTAATTGACATGCATTTGATAGACACATCTACAAAGTTGCAACATGTTGCCTGTTTAAGATACAGTGCCTATAGAAATTCTACACACCCTTGAACTTTTTTCATATTTTGTTGCATTACAAAGTGGGATTGAAGTGTATTTCATTGTACTTTTTGGTCAAAGTGAAAAGGAAATTCTGCAAATTTGTACAAATTAATAAAAATAAAAAAACGAAAATATAGTCGTAAGTATTCACACCCTTTGTTTAGGCAATCATATATTAGTTCAGAACTAAAATTTGGTTAAAAAAAATCACAGAAGTAATTTTTTAGAAAATGTTATTTCACCTTTATTTAACCAGGTAGGCCAGTTGAGAACAAGTTCTCATTTACAACTGCGACCTGGCCAAGATAAAGCAAAGCAGTGCGACACAAACAACAACACAGAGTTACACATGGAATAAACAAACGTACAGTCAACACAATAGAAAAAATCTATATACAGTGTGTGTAAATGAGGTAGGATAAGGGAGGTAAGGCAATAAATAGGCTGTAGTGGCGAGGTAATTACAATTTAGCAATTAACACTGGAGTGATAGATGTGCAGAAGATGAATGTGCAAGTAGAGATATTGGGGTGCAAAGAAGCACAAAAAATAAATATACAATATGGGGATGAGGTAGTTGGATGGGCTATTTACAGATAGGCTATGTACAGGTGCAATGATCTGTGAGCTGCTCTGACAGCTGATGCTTAAAGTTAGTGAGGGAGGTATGAGTCTCCAGCTTCAGTGATTTTTGCAGTTCGTTCCAGTCATTGGCAGCAGAGAACTGTAAGGAAAGGCGACCAAAGGAGGAATTGGCTTTGGGGGTGACCAGTGAGATATACCTGCTGGAGCGCTTGCTACGGGTGGGTGCTGCTATGGTGACCAGTGAGCTGAGATAAGGCGGGGCTTTACCTAGCAAAGACTTGTAGATGACCTAGATGATACTTATCTAATGAAGGTATATTAGTGGTTTTAGGTTTTTATTAATCTTTTAAAAAATATAGAATTTTTCTTCTACTTTGACATTACAAAGTATTTTGTGTAGATCGTTGATGAAAAATTACAACTAAATCCATTTTAATCCCACTTTGTAACACAATAAAATGTGAAGAAATCCAAGGGGGGTGTTGACTTTCTATAGGCACTGTATGTTTAATTTTGAGAGAGAGATGAAATGGATACCTTGGCCTTGCCCAGGTAGTCCTTCTTCTCCAGTTCAGCCACGTAGTTCTTGTTTGGCTTGAACAGAACTTTCGCCGGGACCTCAACTGGCTCAAACAGCTTCTGCTTCTAAAGGAGTAACAGAGGATTTACAAAGGATCACCAACTTTGTTGAACACTCAGACACAGTGAAAATGCATAATAACTGATACACTTTTCACACTACTGAGCCGAGCTGCCTGGCTTGGTTACTCATCCACTATAGTTGCTGGAACGAACAATGTAAAAAAGAACAATCCAAGCCAGCACAGTATGGTTTGGGTCGACATGATAATGTGAAAAAGGCGTAATGGAGAAGGGCCACTGACCAGGATGCACTCCAGACCTCTGTCAATGTGGCTGAGTTTGGCCTCAGTCCTGAGGTTCAGAGCTGTCAGGAGGGTCTCTTTGGCTTTTTCCCACTGACCCAGCTGAGCATGGGCCAACGCCATGTTGTGCAGTACCTGTGGGAGTGATACCAGTCAGAAAAAGTGTTGTTGTTGTAGTAAAACTACAGCTATACAGCACTTCCCCCCCCAAAAGTGCTTTACATTGAAACACCCACCTATGCACTGCAGCTATTGTTCTCTGTGTGTACATACTGTGATGTTGGAACAGGTTGCTGTGCAGACACTAAAATACACATAATATATTCAACATCCAATTATTGTTACATTGGCAAGACTTCCATCATATCTTTATCTGGACTCACCTCACAAGCATATAATTTGTATCTCAGACCAAGAGGTTTGTAGTCGATCAGCTGGTTCCCCCTCAACTCCCTGAAGGCATGTTGGAAATCAGCAAAAGACTCCTCATACCTGCAGGCAAAATGAAGAGAAATCCATACTTAGAAAAAAAGGGTTCCAAAAGGGTTCATTGGCTGTCCCCATAGGATAACCCTTTTGGTTCAAGGTAGAAACCTTTTTGGTTCCAGGTAGAACTATTTTGGGTTTCATGTGGAACCCTCTGTGGAAAGGGTTCTGCATGGAACTCAAAAGTTTTTTTTACCTTGAACCAAAAATGGTTCGCCAAAGGGTTCTTCTTTAGGGACAGCCAAATAACCCTTTTAGGTTCTAGATATAACTTGTTTTTTCTAAAAGTGTATGTTTGTGAATTGATTATTCATTTTAACACACCATTTGAAAGTATGGGATTATTTTTTAAATATGTTATTATAATACATCCAATCACATCCCATCCCTAATATGATAGGTTTATCTTGCCTCTCTTTTTTGTAGAATGTCAATGCCCTTTGAAAGAATGCAACAGCCAAGTGTCCATCCTTTCCGATACTGCCATCGAAAGCCTGCGTGATATTCAGAAGAAACTCAGTGACTTCCTCCCAATGAAATAGTAGGCTACCACAAGTATTGTGTACTATAACGGCACTTCCCCTTTTTCTGTGACTTGCATTTTTGGGAAAATAACATGTCATTACAATGTGATAGTAACTATTAACCTTAGATACAGTCTGATTTCTTTAGTAAAACAGGGAAAGAGAGGATTGTCTTTCAAGAATGATGAAAATTGGTAACAACTGCCATACCTTTTCAGCTGCATCTAGGTTCTTATTAATCAAATGTAGACAGCCAATGTTGAAAAAGATTTTGGAGTTCTTTTCCTGGATGTCCAGAAATGTTCCAAGGGAAGCAGCAGAGTCCCCCCGTTCGAAACAGGCCACTGCCTCATCCCACTGTTTTAGAGTATTCACAAATGACATTGTTCCAAATCAGGGAAATGAGCTACAGTGATCTGGAGAGATGAGAACAGTGGAGCCACTCTTCGTAGACTGACACATTTCTCACAAGGAGGTAGGCAGGAAGTGTGATGATGACATTATTTTTTTTTCACCAGTTCATGGTGTTGGCTACAACATGGCTAAAGATAGTATTTGAAATAAACATGTGTTTGGTGTCCATGCAAAACTGCTCTGGGCTCTAAACACATTTGTATTTACTTTATTTAACCCTATTTAACTAGGCAAGTCAGTTAAGAACAAATTCTTATTTACAATGACGGCCTACCGAAAGTCAAAAGGCCTGCGGGGACGGGGGCTGGGAATAAAAATGTAAATATAGGACAAAACACACATCACAACAAGAGAGACACCACAACACTACATACAGAGAGACCTAAGACAACAACACAGCATGATAGCAACACCACATGACAACAACATGGTAGCAACACAACATGGCAGCAGCACAACATGGTAGCAGCACAAAACATGGTGCAAACATTATTGGGCACAGACAACAGCACAAAGGCAAGAAGGTAGAGACAACAATACATCACACGAAGCAGCCACAACTGTCAGTAAGAGTGTCCATGATTGTGTCTTTGAATGAAGAGATGGAGATAAAACTGTTCAGTTTGAGTGTTTTTTGCAGCTTGTTCCAGTCGCTAGCTGCAGCGAACTGAAAAGAGGAGCGACCCAGGGATGTGTGTGCTTTGGGGACCATTAACAGAATGTGACTGGCAGAACGGGTGTTGTATGTGGAGGATGAGGGCTGCAGTAGGTATCTCAGATAGGGGGGAGTAAGGCCTAAGAGGGTTTTATAAATAAGCATCAACCAGTGGGTTGCGATGGGTATACAGAGATTACCAGTTTACAGAGGAGTATAGAGGGCAGTGATGTGTCCTATAAGGTGGCAAATCTGATGGCCAAATGGTAAAGAACATCTAGCCGCTCGAGAGCACCCTTACCTGCCAATCTATAAATTACATCTCCGTAATCTAGCATGGGTTGGTTTGGCAGCTGGGGTGAAAGAGGAGCGATTACGATAGAGGAAACCAAGTCTAGATTTAACCTTAGCCAGCAGCTTTGATATGTGCTGAGAGAAGGACAGTGTACCGTCTAGCCATACTCCCAAGTACTTGTATGAGGTGACTACCTCAAGCTCTAAACCCTCAGAAGTAGTAATCACACCAGTGGGGAGAGGGGCATTCTTCTTACCAAACCACATGACCTTTGTTATGGAGGTGTTCAGAATAAGGTTAAAGGCAGAGAAAGCTTGTTGGACACTAAGAAAGCTTTGTTGTAGAGCGTTTAACACAAAATCCGGGGAGGGGCCAGCTGAGTATAAGACTGTGTCATCTGCATATAAATGGATGAGAGAGCTTCTACTGCCTGAGCTATGTTGTTGATGTAAATTGAGAAGAGCGTGGGGCCTAGGATCGAGGCTTGGGGTACTCCTTTGGTGACAGGCAGTGGCTGAGACAGCAGATGTTCTGACTTTATACACTGCACTCTTTGAGAGATTTAGTTAGCAAACCAGGACAAAGACCCCTCAGAGACACCAATACTCCCTGCCGGCCGACAAGAATGGAATGGTCTACCATATCAAAAGCTTTGTCCAAGTCAATAAAAATAGCAGCACAACATTGCTTAGAATCAAGGGCTTTGGTGACATCATTTATGACCGTTAAGGTTGCAGTGAAACATCCATAACCTGAGCGGAAACCAGATTGCATACCAGAGAGAATAGTATGAACATCAAGATAGCCAGTCAGTTTTTTCCAACACTTTTGATTAACAGTGCAAAATAGAAATTGGCCTATTGGCCTATAACAGTTAGGATCAGTCCTTTAAATAAAGGACGCACCGTGGCTACCTTCCAAGCAATGGGAACCTCCTCAGAGAGGAAAGACAGGTTAAAAAGGTCAGAGATAGGCTTGGCGATGATAGGGGCTGCAACCTTAAAGAAGAAAGGATCTAAACCATCTGACCCATAAAATGTTTTAAGTCTATAGGCACTGTAGTAGTATGGAGTTAGATATCTGCCAAAGGGTTGAACGCAATGAGTTAAAAGTTGTATTTTAAGAATTTCCGACAATACACCAATGCTAAGGGCTGTTCTTATGCACGACGCATGCACGACGAGTGCCTGGATACAGCCCTTAGCTGTGGTATATTGGCCATATACCCCCAAGGTGCCTTGTTGCTATTATAAACTGGTTACCAACGTAATTAGAAGAGTAAAAATAAATGTTTTGTCATACCCGTGGTATACGGTATGATATACCAGCGCTTTCTGCCAATCAGTATTCAGGGCTCCAACCACACAGTTTATAATAATGTTTAGACAGAGCGTTGGGGCTGTTTACACATTTCTTGTGAGCGTGAGACAGGTATGAAAACGGATGTTGCTGCATGCAGTAGAATGCATTGACAGTCCTGACATGGGCTAGGCATCCTACAGCCAGCTCGGCACCAGCTACTTGTACCAAGAACAGAGATATCTCTAGGCTGTCTTCTTGAAGTAGCCTAGGCCCAGTGATCTTCAACTGGTGTTGGAGTAGCCTAGGCCCAGTGATCTTCTGCTGGTGTTGAAGTAGCCTAGGCCCAGTGATCTTCAAGATGGATATTGGTAGCCTATGCATGTGGCATGGAGTGGGAAAACAAAACAAATACCTGTGTTTTGTTTTCCTATGTATTTAATCCCCACCCTACAGGCCTGACTTCCCCAGCTCGGCTAATCAATTATTTAGTGTCTCAGTTCCGTGGGCATAATATGCATAACATATTAAAATCACAATATATGCGTTTATATATACATTCACCTGACAGTTAATTAGGAAGGTTACACCCATCTTGTTAGGAAGGCTACATCCACCGGGTCGGACCCGCCTTTGCCTCCAGAACAGCCTGAATTATTTTGGGCATGGATTCTACAAAGTACCGGAAACGTTCATTGCTCAATTGGTACCAAGGGACCTAAAGTGCCAGGAAAACATTCCCCACACCAGTACACTACCGCCACCAGCCTGTACTGTTGACACCAGGCAGGATGGGTCCATGGACACATGCTGCTTACGCCAAATTCTGACTGCCATCGGCATGACGCAACAGCATTCGTCAGACCAGGTGATATTTTTCCACACCTCAATTGCCAATGTTGGTGATCGCATGCCTACTGGAGCTGGTTCTTCTTATTTTTAGCTGATAGGTGTGGAACCCGATGTGGTCGTCTGCTGCAATAGCCCATCTATGACAAGGATCGACAGGTTTTGCGTTCCGAGATGCCATTCTGCACACCGCTGTTGTACTGCACCTTTATTTGTCTGTTTGTGTCCCACCTGTTTGCTTGCACGATTCTTGCCATTCTCCTTCGACCTCTCTCATCAACTAGCTATTTTCGGCTACGGGACTGCCTCTGACTGGAGGTTTTTTGTTTGTCGCAACATTCTCGGTAAACCCTAGACACTGTCGTGCGTGAAAAACCCTGGAGGGCGTCCGTTTCTGAGATACTGGCAACTATGATCATACCACACTCAAAGTCGATTAGGTCACTCGTTTTATCCCATTCTAACGTTTAATTGAACAGTAACTGAATGCCTCGATGCCTGTTTGCCTGCTTTATATAGTATGCCATGGCCACTTGACTCACTGTCTGTAGGAGTGATCAATTTTTGTGAATGTGGTGGTGTACCTAATAAACTGTCTGGTGAATGTATGTTATATGCATAACATATTATGTTTGTCAGAGTGATAGTTGTTTGAGTAGGACACAAACTATTCTCTCTTGGGTTCAGATATAGTACCCTATGCTCGCCTGTTTGTATTGAGGCTTGTGTGTGACCCTGCGGTAATTGCAACGGCTGACTGGCAGACAAGGGAATCGTTTTGGAAGTAGACGTCTGGCATGTGCAGATATCTATGGTTTCAATACATGGCATTTCCTGTCAACTTAGGGGTAACTAGCATACTAGCTAGCAAGGAGCTAACATGGCTGCGCGACTGTTCATGATAGCTAGCTAACCTCAAAGTAAACAAAACAGAACCATAAGAAAAGTATAGGTTACATGAGAGAACAATGCATAGCTAGCAGCAACGGGTGCGTTCATGCTAATGTGTCGCGAGGTTATAAGCTAACATGGACCTTGGATCAATGCTGTACAACAATTTGAAAGATGTATCATGGAGCACGACGTCTTTACCCTTAGATCGACTTGTCAGTGTTTATAGACTGCCGCAAATTGTCAAGTTGGACAGTGGTAAGGCTATTTTTGGAGCAATTTCATGTTTTTAGGAGGGGCTAACCAGGTGATTTGCTGCATAAAATGCCAGTTAACTAGCCTCCAACCTAGCTAAGTTGACTGGCTTGTTAATTAGCTAGCTAGCCTAGTTGCATAGCCATACCGTCTCGGTAACGTTACTCTGTCAACGTTGACATCAGCTAGCTAAGTTACTGTAGTCAAGAAAGTTGTAAAAGCTTAGCTAGCCTTTAACTAATTAAAGTTTCCAAAATACAATAAATGTATAAAAGCTTGTAACTAGCTATCTAGATTCACTCCTTGCTATCTTGCTAAGTCTTTATTGTTATCAAGCTTAAACACAACAAGTTAGAAAGTTGGAATGCATCGCAGGAGCCTTTTCTGTAATGACATAGCTAGCTACCCTCCTTAGCTAGCTACCTACCTTACTTCGTACAATGCATGCATACAGAAAAAAAGAACGTTACAGTCACTGTAAAATGCAGTCCACCAAGAGTGGGAGAGCAATATTTTTTTAATTATTTTTAGCTAGCTACATAGGTATCTAGGTACACTGCATGATCAAAGGTATGTGGACACCTGCTCGTCGAAAATCTCATTCCAAAATCATGGGAATTTATTAAAGAGTTTTCTATAACAGCCTCCACTCTTCTGGGAAGGCTTTCCACTAGATGTTGGGACATTGCTCCAGGGACTTGCTTCCATTCAGCCATAAGAGTATTAGTGAGGTCAGGCACTGATGTTGGGCAATTAGGCCTGGCTCACAGTTGGCGTTCCAATTCATCCCAAAGGTGTCGATGGGGTTGAGGTCAGGGCTCTGTGCTAGTAAGTTCTTCCACACCGATCTCAACAAACCATTTCTGTATGGACCTCGCTTTGTGCATTAGGGCATTGTCATGCTGTAGCATTAAGATTTCCATTCACTGGAACTAAGGGGCCTAGCCCGAACCATGAAAAACAGCCCCAGACCATTATTCCTCCTGCACCAAACTTTACAGTTGGCGCTATGCATTGGGGCAGGTAGCGTTCAGCTGGCATCCCTCAAACCCAGATTCGTCTTTCGGACTGCCAGATGGTGAAGCGTGATTCATCACTCCAGAGAATGCGTTTCTACTGCTCCAGAGTCCAATGGCGGTGAGCTTTACATCACTCCAGCTGACGCTTGGCATTGCGCATGGTGATTTTAGGCTTGTGTGTAGCTGCTCGGCCATGGAAACCCATTTCATGAAGCTCCCGACAAACAGTTCTTGTGCAAAGGCGGTTTGGAACTCGGTAGTGAGTATCGCAACCGAGGACAGATTAATTTTACGCACTCGGCGGTCCCTTTCTGTGAGCTTGTGGCCTACAACTTCGCGGCTGAGCCTTTGTTGCCCCATAGACGTTTCCACTGCACAATACCAGCACTTACAGTTGACTGGGGCAGCTCTAGCAGAGCATACATTTTATGAACTCACTTGTTGGAAAGGTGTCGTCCTTTGACTTGGTTTCTCAAATGACTGCCTCACCTGGTTCACCAACTACTTCTCAGATAGAGTTCAGTGTGTCAAATCGGAGGGCCTGTTGTCCGGACCTCTGGCAGTCTCTCGGGCCGACTCTTTTCTCTGTACATATCAATGATGTCGCTCTTACTGCTGGTGATTCTCTGATCCACCTCTATGCAGACGACACCATTCTGTATACATCTGGCCCTTCTTTGGACACTGTTAACAAACCTCCAAACGAGCTTCAATGCCATACAACACTTCTTCCGTGGCATCAAACTGCTCTTAAACGCTAAAACTCTTAAACTAAATTCATGCTCTCCAACCGATCGCTGCCCGCCCGACTAGCATCACTACTCTGGACGGTTCTGACTTAGAATATGTGGACAATTACAAATACCTAGGTGTCTGGTTAGACTGTAAACTCTCCTTCCAGACTCACATTAAGCATCTCCAATCCAAAAGTTAATCTAGAATCAGCTTCCTATTTCGCATCAAAGCCTCCTTCACTCATGCTGCCAAACATACTCTCGTAAAACTGACTATCTACCGATCCTTGACATTGGCAATGTAATTTACTAAATAGCCCCCAACACTCTTCTCAGCAAATTGGATGCAGTCTATCACAGTGTCAATCGTTTTGTCACCAAAGCCCCATATACTACCCACCACTGCGACCTGTATCCTCTCATTGTCTGGCCCTCGCTAGATATTCGTCGCCAAACCCACTAGCTCCAGGTCATCTATAAGTCTTTGCTAGGTAAAGCCCCGCCATATCTCAGCTCACTGGTCACCATAGCAGCATGTGCTCCAGCAGGTAATTTTCACTGGTCATCCCCAAAGCCAACACCTCCTTTGGCCGCCTTTCCTTCTAGTTCTCTGCTGCCAATGACTGGAACGAATTGCAAAAATCACTGAAGCTGGAGACTCATATCTCCCTCACTAACTTTAAGCATCAGCTGTCAGAGCAGCTTACCGATCACTGCACCTGTACACAGCCCATCTGTAAATAGCCCACCCAACTACCTCATCCCCATATTGTTATTTTTTTGTTGCTCTTTTGCACCCCAGTATTTCTACTTGCACATGTATCACTCCAGTGTTAATGCTAAATTGTAATTATTTTGCCACTATGGCCTATTTATTGCCTTACCTCCCTAATATTATTACATTTGCACACATGGTATATCGTTTTTTCTATTGTGTTATTGACTGTACGTCTGTTTATCCCATGTGTAACTCTGTTGTTTTATCTTGGCCAGGTCGCAGTTGTAAATTTTATAACTTGTTCTCAACTGGCCTACCTGGTTCAATAAAGGTGAAATAAAAATAAAATGACGGTGCTATATTGAAAGTCACTGAGCTCTTCAGTATGGCCAATCTACTGCCAATGTTTGTCTATGGAGATTGCATGTCTGTGTGCGCGATTTTATACGGATGTGGCTGAAATAGCAGGATCCACTAATTTGAAGGGGTGTCCACATACTTTTGTATATACAGTGTACGTAGTTAGTTTTTACAAGGTCTACATAAAAATAATAGTGATATGCAAATCATGTCAAATATAATATTCATGGTGGACTGATAACTAAAGTTCTACATTTCAATGATTGTGATATTACTGTAGTCAAACATTTTGTAAAAAATTATTTAAAAAATGATGGAAGTGATATCATTTGAATCAGTGTCTCTCTTCTCCAGGTGAGTTGGTGGACGGCTTACGAGACCATGACTACCTCTTGATTCATTCCTGTCGGCAATGGACAACAATCACTGCACACAGTCTGGAGGAGGGCCATTATGTCATTGGGCCCAAAATAGAGATCCCAGTGCATTATGAAGGTTAGTCAAATCGCTGTTCCATTATGAAATCTACTCTGTCAGAGGTTCACATGGCAATGTTTATTCAGATGTATGTGAATGCCTTACAGAGTTATATTAATCAGTACGCTACTACCCACTCAACCTAACATCGACTATGACTCTCCTTTGCCACAATCTAGCATATCATTTAACCAACCTATTTTATATCACACAAATAATCCATTATGAACTTTCTAGAGGCTATTCATTTTGGAGTAATACTCACTTTATGTGGACTGATTACAGACAGATCTTTTCTTATAGTTTATTTTCTTGTTAACAAGCCTTACAATGAGGTTCTAAAGCCATTTCAGTTAATCAAGAAAAAGACATCTGTACAATCAGTGCTTATAAATCCTGTGCTAGTATAAAATTTGCAACATGCAAACATGCGCATAGTACTGTTTGCTCAGGGAAATAGGTTTAGAACAGGCACAGGCCTGTTTCACTGATCTTAAAAGCCTCTCAGGCTCAAATCAATGATTACACAGATGGGTCCATTTTATGTCAATGACTCGCTGCTGCGCCTGCGCCAATCCAACTCTTCTGGCTGATGAATACTCACACACTGACATATGATCAATGCTCTCGCCTCACTTACAGCATAGGGGAAGTGTACTTAGTCAGTGCACCAAACTGTAAAACTGATTCACGGAAACCCTGTACGTAACACTGGAACAGTGGGGTTGCAATGAAAACTTGGCCTGGTGCAGACTCAGACTTCTGATGGGAACCAGGGGTATTCGGATAGTAATGTTCAGTGAGAGATTTCCGAAAATGTTTATTTTCAAGCACAGACTAAACTAAAACAAGGGCCTATCCTTTCCAGGAACAGAAACAAGGTTACATGCAAGCAAGTTCTCCCATCTTATTCTTTCCACCCCCCCCTGTAGGTCAGTTTAAGCTGCTGGAGCAGGACAGAGATGTCAAGGAGCCGGTGCAGTACTTCAACAGCGTGGAGGAGGTGGCCAAAGCATTTCCCGAACGGGTTTATGTCATGGAGGAAATTACGTTCAATGTGAAGGTCAGTTGCTATTGGTTGATAGTTAATCAAAAGATGATTAGTGTTATAAAGTGACTTGCAAATTATGTATGTTTCCCGAATTCTACAGATGTGACATTGTCATAGTATGAGTTCAATTGGAGTGTTTTTAAGGGGTTAGAGATGTGATTTTTAGGCAATGAGACTACAATCTAACACAATCTTCTTGTCTCACAGATGGCTTCTGGCGAATGCAACGAGGACACGGAGGTGTACAACATCACACTAAGCACTGGTGATGAGCTCACCCTCATGGGCCAGGCAGAGATCCTCTACGCCAAGGCGTCCAAGGAGAAGTCGCGCTTCAACACAATCTTCAAGAAGATCAGCAAACTCAACTCCATCAGCAAGATGGCAAACCGTGGCAAGATGCCCTGCCTCATCTGCATGAACCACCGGACCAACGAGAGTGTCAGCCTGCCCTTCCAGTGTAAGGGCCGCTTCAGCACCTGCAGCCCGCTAGAGCTCCAGATGCAGGAGGGCGAGCACACCATCCGTGACATCGTGGAGAAGACCCGTCTGCCCGTCAACGTCACTGTGCCTGGCAGCCCGCCGCGCAACCAGCACGACCTGCACCTGATCCGCGAGGGCCACCGCTACAAGTTTGTCAACATCCAGACCAAAACGGTGGTGGTGGGCTGCGTGCTGCGCAGTAACAAGATCCTCCCTGTCCACTTCCCGCTCCACATGGCCTCCATGCCCAAGTTCATCATCCCTGAAGGGCTGCTGCAAAGTGAGCTGTGGCTGGACACCATGGTGCACCGCTGGTTCACCTTCTGCCAGGAGCAGTTTGACATTGACGACTATTCCCGTGCTGTGCGCGATGTCAGGACCGACTGGAACGACGTCGACGGGAAGAGCCCCAAGAAGAGCAGTGGGAGCGGTAGTAGCAGCAGCAATGGCTGCCCCTCCCACATGCACGTGCCCAGCTCTCTCACGTACGCCCGCGACGAGCTTACCCAGTCATTCCACCGACTGTCTGTGTGCGTCTACGGCAACAACCTGCACAGCAACAGCGAGGTCAACCTGCAGGGCTTCATGACGCTGTGTGGGGACTGGGCGCTCCTGCCGCCCGAGGGCGTGCCGGTTGACTCAGTCGACACAGAGTACCTCTTACCTGAGCTGCTGGAGAACATGAGCCAGTCCGTCCTTAAGTCGGATGTGCCCTACGAGGAGCTGTGGCTGGACCACTTGAGATCAAGTCGGGGAGGAGGGCACAGTGTTGGCGGCGAGGACCCGAGAAGCACCAGCAACACCATCGGCACCTCCATGGCGGTCCTATCGTACCCCGTCTCCTCCAGTCATGTGGGCCCAATGATCAGCTCTGAAATTTGTCTACCTCCGCCCCCAGTCCCTCCAAAGTCCGAAGCTGTGAGTACACATGAATTCCATCACCATGGCTACATTTACCAACTAATATGAAATTATTAATATTATTATTATTACCAAGCAAATTGAGGAAAATATTTTAAATTACTGATATAATTTGCTTGTGATCATCAGATATAGTGTTTGAGACATTACATTGTAACAACAATTTAATATTATTTCTGGTGTAAACAGCCTCTCACAGATAAAAACAAGAAAATGATGAACGCTGTAATCATTTGTAAAGTTAGTTGATTTTCCTTCACCTTCTTCTCCAGGTGAAGGAAGAATGTCGTCTATTGAACGCCCCTCCCATTCCCCCCCGAAGTTCCAAGCAGATGATGTCCACCCCAACGATGTCCACCACAACGCCGGCTGGAGCTAAGGCGCGGCAGACGGAAACGCGCTCTCCAAGCCCTACTCTCTCCTACTACGCCTCAGGCCTACACAGCATGTAAGGACTGGGGGGCAAATCGCAATATGTAGCCTCATCCTTTGCACACACCTCCCATTGAGTTTAATGCATGATATACACTAAGGTTCCATGTCTCACATACGCCGCTTAAGGATTTGGCCCTGCACAGTCTATAGTTTTTATTCTGGTCCTATATTATACATTGAAATGTCAATAAATAGTACTTATGTACACACTTCCTTACATATTGCTGACTAGTCAATAGCTTTTGTTTCCCTCCCAATGGTCTGGAGTGTTGGGCTTTGTAACATTATTTCAGAATACTTTAGTAGTGTTTAATCTCAACTTGTACCTAGTTCTTTTCACTAACTTTGGTATTTTTCTTTTGCTGCCAGCAGTGGAGGAGGAGAGACTGAAGTGACCGAGGCGGAGGAGCAGAACCACGTGTGTTACCCCTGTAACTGGGTCAAGACCAACGAGGACAGCCCTAGAACGCCTCACGTGAGCCCACCGTTCGACGGCGTCCCTTCTAGACTATCGTGGCCCAACGACTTCTGTGGAGGGGCTTCTCAAGGCATGGAGGAGTTCCTGCCCATCCACTGTCAAAGTTACTACAGCTATCCCCGAAAAAGACCCCTGGGCACGCCTAAGTCGCCATGCACTTCCAGCCTTTTTGACTTTGACGGAAGAGAGCAGAGCAGTAACGCTGTCCCCTTCAAAGCCTCGTACACTAATCAGTTTTGCACCAAGTCGTCGAGCTACACCCTGGAAATGTACAGAGATAATACTATTGAAGAATGTAACACTAAACAAAGCCTGTCGTGCCCCATCTTGCCACCGAGGACGCCCAAATCAAACGAGACAAGTAAAGGTACAGATGCAGTCAAAGGTACGGAGCAGGACACTCTAAAGTGCCTGGTCAGCCAACAACACGATCAGGTCACGGCGACAGACATATTCTCTATTTCCTATCCGCCCCTCCCCCCACCGTCACTATCCTCCCTCTCTGCACCAGCCCCCGGAGGACCTTGGCAACCACCCACCAACCTATCTGGACTCTCCATCGAAGAGTTGTCCAAATCGTTACGGTTCATTGGCCTCTCCGACGACATTGTGTCTTTGTTCGTCACGGAGAAAATCGATGGAAATCTTCTCCTGCAGCTCACGGAAGAGATTCTGTCGGAGGACTTCAAGTTAAGCAAACTCCAAGTGAAGAAACTTATGCAGTTTATTAACGGTTGGAGGCCTAAAATATAACCTAACCCTTTAACAAAAGTACTAGTCTAGGAAGAAAAAAAACCATGCAATGTGCTGTGAATGCCGACGTAAACTTTTGCCTTCAGTTTTGTACTCTGGGGGTTGTTTCATAGCATGAGTTGGCCAGACGATTTTCCACAACATTCTGAAACAACTCTGCACATTATAGTTCTTCGAGAAAGATAACACTTGAATTGGGCATGGTATATAACTGACTATATAATCGCTCTCAATAACCCATAGTCCACTTTAAGCTTTCTTGTGGAACCAGAAAACCAAGAGTAATCTCAGTGTATCTGGAAGTTGGCTGCTTAACTTGTTGATCCAGCTCTCCGAAGTCCAACCCTGGTAACCATTACAGTTGTCTAACTATGTCACAGGGATGTGTTGTGTATTAACTCTTGTCATGTTCTATTATGTTTGATTTCCTCTTTGTCCTCTTTAGGGACATTTTCTCTCAACTCTGTTACTACCTGCTTTAACCCAAAGCCCTTCCACAGAAGTAATTGGAGGTTATTCATGAAAGTTTGCGATAGCAGGCACAGCTGCTAAATTCAAGCGATGGCATTTAAACTCATTTATAACAGTGTGCACTTCTTGTTGCCTTATTATAATACTGACTTAATATGCAAGTAACAACAACCAATACAATGTAACTTCAGATTCTGCATAATGTAAGATGCACTTGTCAAAAAAAAAAAAAGACTTTGCTAGGTCAAATGGACTGTACAATTGACTCATGACATTGTGAAAAACCACAAGGTTTTTAAGCAACGTAGACTTTACATGTAATGGCTAAAGAAGGGGAAGCTTTGGGGATCAAGAAGGAACTATGTGCCATTACAGAAGGAACATGTATTTGACTAAATGAAATGGAGAACTTGTTATATAGACTGCAAGGATATGTTACATTGGTGAAAATATTTAATTACTGAAATAGCCATTGATTAATTTGATATAAACTGAACTAACAATATTTTCCCTTTTTATTGTGCACATTCACAAATACAGACTTTCTCAAACTTGAGACAGACCAGACTAATCTGCCTTAATTTAACCCACCACAGAACTTTAACTAAACTACATTTAGCTGGGGGCCGTTCAAGAGGGTGCTGCATTATGGAACGTTCAGATGGATAGATATATATGTATGTATTCTATAGCACAGATGATTGCCATGTATTGAAAAGAGAATCATGTTGGCTCTATTCATTACATTTATATCTGCAATATTCAGAATGTTTCACCTCACTGAATACACCTCAGGTGTAATTTTTCCTTTGTTTTTGTGTCATGAAATAGTGTAATGTTATGTAAGTGATAAAAGGGTGGTAAGTAATTGTAACTGTAAAATGACCAGTAGGACAGGACTAAACTGTAAAATGCTGTAAAATTGTAAAACTGTAAAATCGACAAACTGGTGTCATGGAAAAACTGACATTAATGTTCATGAACAACCCCTATTATATTTTGACTTAACTTTCTATGGTTGTGTATGATCAATAAAAATGGACACATTGTCTTGTCTTTTGGCTGAGTTACAATGACGACAACCTTTACGCCTTTCGCACAAATGCACATGGAAGGACTGCTGTTTAGTGATAAGGCTGCGTAGTAATGAAGGGCCATGTAGTGCATCCCAAACAAATTGAAAAGCCTGTTAAACAATATAGAAGTGTAATTTGAGTGTGTGTTTGGATTCATTAACTTACATTTTTCAAGCGTAACAAATTACTGACAAGAGACTAAGGGAATAAGGTGGTCCCGTGTGGCTCAGTAGGGTAGAGCATGGCGCCTTTAGCGTGTGGGTTTGATTCCCACGGGGACCAGTACAAAGAAGAGAAAGAAAGTCTGAAAATCTATGCACTCAAGTCTCTGAGCGTCTGCTAAATGACAAACAAAATAAGGCTTCATGTTCCAACTTCATAATCTGTAAGAAACAACATTGGCACTATAACATGAGCAACAGTCATTGACCCTGTGAATACTATAGGAATGCATGCTTTGTTTCTCCCTTGAAGAAATCTGTGATCCAGAACAATTTCTTGTACCTTTAATGTTTTGTTGGGTCAGTGATTACTTCAAGGAAGGAAGAGCGTGTTTTTTAAGTATTAGAACACAGTTAAGTTTTGTCTCGGAGGAGCATCTTATTAGTAGGTGTGTGTGTGTGTTTCAGATCATGGGTTCCCAGCCCACCTAGAATGTTGGGGTCCATGGCCTGGTCCAGCAGACAGTCCACCTGGCTCTATACCGACAGGCCCTAGGGCCCCGGCCCACTCAGAACGTTGGTGTCCTTGGGCTAATGGACAACCAAAATAAGGCTTCATGTTCCAACTCATAATCGTAAGAAACAACATTTGGCACTATAACATGAGCAAACAGTCATTGGACCCTGTTGAATACTATAAGGAATGCATGCTTGTTTCTCCCTTGAAGAAATCTGTTATCCAGAACAATTCTTGTTACCTTTAATGTTTTGTTGGGTATGTGATTACTTCAAGAAGGAAGAGCGTGTTTTTTAAGTATTTAGAACACAGTTAAGTTTTTGTCTCGGAGGAGCATCTTATTTAGTAGGGTGTGTGTGTGTGTTTCAGATCATGGTTCCAGCCCACCTAGAATGTTGGGTCCATGCCTGCCCAGCAGACAGTCCACCTGGCTCTATAACCGACAGGCCCAGGGCCCCGGCCCACTCAAACGTTGGTGTCCTTGGCCTGGTCCAGCAGACAGTCCACCTGGCTCTATACCGACAGGCCCTAGGGCCCGGCCCACTCAGAACGTTTGGTGTCCTTGGCCTGGTCCAGCAGACAGTCGACCTGGCTCTATACCGACAGGCCCTAGAGCCCCGGCCCACTCAGAACGTTGGTGTCCTTGGCGCTGGTCCAGCAGACAGTCCACCTGGCTCTATACCGACAGGCCCTAGGCCCCAGCCCACCCAGAACGTTGGTGTTCCATGGCCTGGTCCAGCAGACAGTCCACCTGGCTCTATACCGACAGGCCCTAGGGGCCCGGCCACTCAGAACGTTGTGTCCTTGGCCTGGTTCCAGCAGACAGTCCACCTGGCTCTTATACCGACAGGCCCTAGGCCCCAGCCCACCCAGAACATTGGGGTCCATGGCCTGGTCCAGCAGACAGTCCACCTGGCTCTTTACCGGACAGGCCCTAGGGCCCCAGCCCACCCAAAACATTGGGGTCCATGGCCGTCCAGCAGACAATCCACCTGGCTCTTTACCGACAGCCCTAGGGCCCAGCCCACCCAGAACGTTGGGGTCCATGGCCTGGTCCAGCAGACAGTCGACCTGGCCTATACCGACAGGCCCTAGGGGCCCCGGCCCACTCAGAACGTTGGGCCTTGGCCTGGTCCAGCAGACAGTCCACCTGGCTCTATACCGGACAGGCCCTAGGCCCCAGCCCACCCAGAACGTTGGTGTCCATGGCCTGCTCCAGCAGACAGTCCACCTGGCTCTATACCGACAGCCCTAGGGCCCCGGCCCACTCAGAACGTTGGTGTCCTTGGCCGTCCAGCAGACAGTCCACCGGTCTCTATACCGACAGGCCCTAGGCCCCAGCCCACCCAGAACTTGGTCCATGGCCTGTTCCAGCAGACAGTCCACCTGGCTCTTTACCGACAGGCCCTAGGCCGCCCACCCAAACATTGGGGTCCATGGCTGGTCCAGCAGACAATCCACCTGGCTCTTTACCGACAGCCCTAGGCCCCAGCCCACCCAGACGTTGGGTCCATGGCCTGTCCAGCAGACAGTCACCTGCTCTATACCGACAGGCCCTAGGGCCCCGGCCCACCCAGAACGTTGGTCAAAGGCCTGGTCCAGCAGACAGTCCTCCTGGCTCTATACCGACAGGCCCTAGGGCCCGGCCCACCCAGAACGTTGGTGTCCATGGCCTGGTCA